>NW_008652567.1:0-15944 GCF_000695815.1 Acanthisitta chloris
AGCCCTGTGCTGTACCTGTCACAGCGAGCATGACGTCGCCTTTACCACGTAGTTTCCTGTGGCAGCCTGCCCCGTTCTCCCCTGCTCGCCCGCTGTGTGGGTGTGTTGGGGAGTTGCACAGACTCACTGCAGACCTGCAGAGATGTGCCTCTGCAGAGTGCCTGGGAAACTGGCACTGTATACATCCACACTATAGATATCTCAGTGAGGAATCTTGAATACTTCTGTTTCCCTGTTCTGTGCACTGAATCCCCTTAACAGGTGAGGACACAATTGATGCATTCCTGGAATGCATATTCCATAGAATCGCCTGGAGAAGAGAAGGTTCCATAGAGACCTCATAGCAGGCTTCCAGTATCTGAAGGTGCTACAAGGGAGCTGGAGGGGGACTCTTTGTTAGGAACTGTAGTGATAGGACAAGGGGTAATGGATTCAAATTGAAGCAGGGGAAAATTAGGCTAGATATTAGGAAAATGTTTATTCATGTGAGGGTGGGGAGATAACGTCACAGGTTGCCCAGGGAGATAGTGAATGCCCCAACCCTGGCAGTGTTCAAGACCAGGCTGGATGAGGCCTTGAGCAACCTGGTCTGATGGGGAGGTGTCCCTGGCCATGGCAGGGGGAGTTGGGACTAGATGATCTGTAAGGTCCATTTCAACACCTAAAATTCTATGATTCTATGAATATCCTGAGTTGAAAGGGACCCACAAGGATCATCCAAGTCCAACTCCTAACCCTGCACACGACAGCACCAGCAATACACCATGTGCCTGAGAGCATTGTCCAAACACTCCTTGAGCTCTGTCAGGCTTGGAGCTGTGACCACTGCCCTGGGGAGCTGTTCCCATGCCTAACCAGCCTCTGGGGAAGAACATTTTCCTGGCACCTCGTTGCACCTTGTCCTTAGAACCAGTGGCAAGAGAGGTGGTGGAAGTTATCCATATGTACCACTGGTTTATGTAATGTTTAGCTTTATTTTTTAAAACAATCTTTTAAAGTGGGTTTGGGCTCTCTAAGACTGATCTGTGACTCTACCAGAGCTTGATGGGTTGGTGCTATCAGGAGTCTTACTTCAGAAAGCAAAATCACAGTGTGAACTGCAGGTGTTAGACTTGGCCTTTGTGGACCACCATGAGAAAAGAGGATTTGTACAAGTTCTCATTCTGTAAATTCTCCGGTGGAGGTGTTTGTTCTGGCAATGGAGATAAGTTGTGAAATGAGGCTTGGAGTTTGTGTGAATGTAGAGCAACATCACAGCATTCACAGAAAACTGAGATCTGTTTTTATTGGCAGCACTCAATCCTTGTTTGCAGGTTACTGGGGTTGACAGAGTTACTGATTCTGAGTGGCTTGCTGTACATTCACACACTCTAATGCTTCCTGACCAAGTTAATCTTTCAGTTAGTTACTGCTGCATTCCTGGCCACTGACTAACAGCAGATTGCAGAGGAGCGTTGTAGCGCCATGGGGATGTTTGGTTTGAGAAGGTGTTGTGAACAGGTGTGTCCCTTGGCTTGTTTGGCTGCATGTCCCCAAGTCGCAGCTCTGTGGTCTGGTATCAACAAAGAGCAGATGCAGTCACACATCTGTCATGTTATCAAAGGAACTGACACAACTTTCATTTAGGAAATCTTAAGGTCTAAATTTTAACATTGAGTAAATTCTCCTGTAATAATAAAGATTAAATGTGTTTTAGTTGTGTTATGTGCAGCTCTTCTGAAGCTGAGCCTCCAGCTTGATACTGCTCCCAGTGATTCTGCTATTGTGGCTGTAGGTTTGATCTCTGATCTGGGACAGGGTATGACAATGCTTCTGTGTGTCTCTGCTAACAAATGCCTAAAGTCCCAGCTGTCCTCCATTTCCTCAACTAAGAGAATAGCTGAAACTTAGGTCCTTTTGTTTGAAAACTCAGAACACTGTGTGGAGCAACACCTAACTTGGAAACATGGGATTGAAGCTGGAGCAGATAAACCATGAAGCACGAACCTTATGCTCTTGGACATGGTGGTTTGTATCACAGGTCCTTGGGGGTGGAAGCAGCCACTGTGCAGAATTATGTGCTCTGCTCTAACAGCTTTGGGAGTTTTAGTTTTTGTTGAACATCACTTTATGCTACGTTCAAATACCTGTCCTGGCTGAGTACTGCTCTTGGCAGTGATTGTTTCTGCTGGTTTGGAGCTCTACCGGTTCGAAGTGGCTTCAGCTTCCTTTGCTGTACAAAAAGGATAGTTTGGGAATCCTTGTTCCAGGGATAATTCCTTTGGTAAAGAAGATTCTATAGATAGCAAACCCTGAGTGACCTGTATCAGTATTCCTTGTCCTAATAGATTTTATCTGACTAGGCAGTCATTTTTGCAGCAAAATAAGCTGATTTTCACTTAGCTTCACTTTAGCAGGTTACAAACCATTGGATAACAACATTGTGATTTTTCATATTTATGGTTTTTTACACTCTTTTCTCTGTTCTACCCCTTCTGAGTCCAATTGAACTCAGTTACAAATACGGTTACCCCATTTCCATCTCCCTTGACTTGTCCACATGTTTGTGGGGGCTCCCTGTTGAAACATGATGTTTCTATCAGTTGTGCTTTTGTGATGGAGATGCAATAAACACAGTTGGACAATTTTTATGGTGTTTTTGTAAATGAGATGACAGTGAGGTCAAAGTGTGCCACACCTGCTGCTTTACTCTTCTCTGCTGAGCTGGCCACCAGGTCAGTGAAAGAAATCAAACTGGTGTGGCATGATTTGCACTTGACAGACCTGCTGTTCACCTTCCATCAGCTTATTTCTTACACATACTCTTGAAACAATGGATAATTTGTCCAACACAAATTTTCCCTGGACAACAGGTAGGATGATTGATTGGATTGCAGGTACCTGGGGAGAGAAGTCTTGCTTGCTCTTTCCCCATCACCTCAGCCTCAGTGAACATCTGAAGAGACCTCATGGCCAAAGTTCTCTCTGTCATCTTTCTTAAGTAATTAAGGGCCAAAGAACTAAGGCTGAAATTGACATTTTGTCTTGAATCTGCAAAGTCTAGGAATGAGATGGGATCACCTTTTCTTTAACAGTATACAAAAGCTAATGGAGTAATTCAGTTTAAAATTTAATGCTGGGCTGAATGCCATGATCTTACAAGCCTCTTGGATTTTCTGGATCTATGCAATTGCTTCCCTTTTGCTGGGATATTACATTATGAAGTAAGTACTGTAGGACTAACAGGGTCTGGATGTTTATAGCAGTAATATTTCAGGAAACTTGGCTTCTGTGTGCTGGTTTTGCAGGATTAACTGGTCTTTCTCCTGTGACTCCCAAGCTGCTCAGGGTTTTTATTCAGAACTAGAATCTGTCTGCAGGATGTCAATTTTTTATTTTTTTTTCTTCTTGCAGATGATATAATTAAGCTGAACAAGAAAGAAGAGAGAAAGCAATATTCTCCCAAAATAAAAAGAGGACTTCAGCAGAACCGAACCCGACAGTTCAGGACATCAGGCTCCAAGTGGGGAATCCAGCAGCAGAAAGGTGTGTGTGCCAGAAGGGTGTGGATTGCACAGTGTCTCTTTGGAGCTGAAATGTGACCTAATGAAACACACGGATTGGTGTGGTCTACTCAGGTGTCTTTCAAAGAGTGTCATATACACTTTTGATTATAATTCTATTCTTTTCTTATCTTTTTATGTTTGGTTTTGTTTCTAGTTCAATGTGAGTGACACTTGACATGTTTGACTGTCAAGGAGCTTAGGTGATTGAGTGACTTGTCCTTGAGTCAAGGAAGGATTTATTTCTTTCAGCTTCTTTAAATTTATTTTAATTTGGAAAATTGTATTCCTACTCTGTCCTTTCTCAGAGATGGATAGAATGAGTGTGTGTGCCAAAGCCTGTGCATTAGGGAATGTGGAGGCCTTGACAGAGCTCAGAGCTTTGTGCAAAAGAGAAGCATATTTATATTTGCTGGGTAGAATTCTTGTAAGCCTCCCCAAAATAGCTGTTACTGCAGAGTGTAATGCTGGCTCTGGGATATATAAATGGATAGTGCAGAGTGTCTGAGTTGGCTTTTCTTGGTAAGAGCTTGGGATGCAAAGGAAGTACTGTGTCAGCCTTCTTAAGCCAGTGGTTTTACAGTGGAATACAAAAAGGGGGAAAATAATCATGTAGGCAGGAAGTGAAGAGAAGAAAAGTGCACAATAAGATCTCTGCTGTAGAATCCCTAAGTAACTGTCAGGGTGTTTTGATAACCAGGAGATACATTTTAAAATGATTCTCAGGCTTCAGTCCAGCCATGGCCGGCACCTGCTTGGAGTATAGACTGGGTTTGCTTTTTGAGGTAATCAAAATGGGGAAAAATACTGTCTGATCAGAAAGGTTATGGCCTCACTGCCAGCTGGTTTGGTGTGTAGGTTAATAGATGCAGTTTCTAGTTTAGTAGCATTCATTTAATACAAAGACACATCTGTCTGATCCCCATTTTAGCTTTGTCTTGGTCAGTGTTTGTTGTAGGAGCAGCTCATTGTTAGCATCTTGGACACAAATGTCTTTAGGGATTGGTGGAATGTCATGTGGCTCAGAGGAGTTTTAGTTTCTATGCAGGTTCACAGGGCAGTGTTACTTGTGTATCTTCAGTAAATTGGTGACAGTGCAGGAAAAAAATTTTACATCTCTAAGCCCAAGTGTGAGAATATTTGTGTGGGTGAAGAGTAAGTGACTTTAACTTGTAGGTTATCAAGCACGTAGGCTCTGTTTATGACTGCAGTTGTCAAGTGCAATTGCTTATCATCTAAAGGGCACAAGTATTAGAATTTAGAATTTTTGGAGAAACTTGAGCTGTAAACATTAAACTCTAAATACGACTGTCTTGGCAGTTACTTTTCTCTCCTGGAACCTTCCCTGCTTGCAAACTTTTCTTTGCAGAATTGCCAGATTCATGACACAGTGAAATGCTGTGAGTAGCTTTAACTGTTCCTTCATATACAGCTCCACACATTTGCTCCCATTAAAAACAAACCTCTCTTAAATTGTTTTTTGAACAGGAGGTGTCATTAAATAGTTCTTCTGAACATTCTATTTACTTACAGAATGTTATAGCTTTTAACTAGTGGATTTATTGCTGCTCTCTTGCTATTGAAGTTACTCTGATAAGTAGCAAATCCTCTGTTTGTGGACAGCTGCAGAAACCACAAATGATCAACAGCATTCAATTCCATGTGGTTTTAGAAGTGGCTGCCAAACTCTCTGGAAACAAGCAAGGAACTTGAGCTAGGACTCTTCTCTCTGTAGAAACAGAGAGGAACATTGTTCATTTGAATAAAAGTTGTCCTTGGTGATACACAGAATGCAACTGCACAAAGCCCTGTGCAGCCTGAGCTAACTCAGAGGTTGTCATTTGTTTGAGCAGAGGTTGGCTCAGAGACCCTGTGAGCTCCCTTTCAGCCTAAGCAGCTCTGTTTCCCAACTTTTTTCTTGGAAAAGACGAGCATTTGCTAACCAGCCACAAAATGTGGGTGTGCAGCAGTTCTCCATGGCAAATTGATCTGGTCTGTGACCTACCTCATGAGATGGCTCCTGTCTCAGGAGGAAGCACAGATTTATTATCAATTCTGTTAGAGTCAGATAGGTCAAAGGCAGATGTGTCTGTTCATGGAGAGCTGACTCCTGAGCCTTAAATTTATCTTGCAGTCTGAGGTTCCAGAGGAGATGATGCTCGAGGATCAAACTGAAGTATGATCTGTATTCATAGTGTGAAGTGAAAAGGCTCCAGACAGGGTTAACCAAACCTTGTAACTGGAGATACTGCAGACCTCAGACTTACAGGCCTTTTACATTCAAAGGCTGCTTTCAGTGCTCAGTTCCATCCAGGCTGCCATGCAGACTTCTAATTGAAAGCACTTCAAATGGGATGTAATCTGTACAGCGTTTAATATGACTTTGTGGGCCAGCTACTATATTCTTTCTTCTTAAGTCATGTCTTGGGAACCACTGATTTCAATAAATGGTGTTTGAAGTTGGGGTTTTTTTTCTTTAAATCAGACTGGTAATTGAAAGTTTGCTGAATGCGTAGAGAGCTGTATTGAGTTTTTGGGTTTGGTTTTGTGTTA
This sequence comes from Acanthisitta chloris, assembly GCF_000695815.1. Taxonomy (NCBI): domain Eukaryota; kingdom Metazoa; phylum Chordata; class Aves; order Passeriformes; family Acanthisittidae; genus Acanthisitta; species Acanthisitta chloris. The sequence goes on from NW_008652567.1 coordinate 6,096, forward strand.
TTCAGCATTCAGTAAAGTTCCATTATTGAGTATTTTAGTAGCTTTCTATGCCAGAAGACTCTTAATTTATCCCTACAGACATGTCAAATAGAAAATTTTCAACAGAAATTAATTCAGTGAACCAGAACAAACCTGTGGTCTGTGTGAGAAGCTGATTATTGCTGTGCTGGGGCTTGGACCAGACCTGCTAAAGTAACTGAGTGACCCAATTGTCTGCAAGGGTAGTGATATATTCTGCTCTAAGACTTGAAGTGTGCAGCCAGATAACTTGCACTGCCCATGAGGCATCTTAAAGCTTTGAGCTCTTCCTTTCCATAGGAATTGCTGAAGGTTTTGTGCTTGTTGCAGGTTATGGTAAGAATCGTTTGGGGCGCAGAAAGAAGATCGCAGGGAAGAAACGTTCGTACGGAGTTAAAACTGGCCTGGCAGCCAAGAAGGCAGTGGGCTCACAGAATGGAGTCAGTCCTCTGAACAGACAGCCACTGAGTGAGAAGGTAATTCATGCAACCCCAGTGATTTGTGTCAGAACAGATTAAAAAGCTGAAACACAAGTGCTTCAGAACAGTGCTACTGAAATATAAAATGGAGACATATGGTACAAGCTTTTATTATATTGGGGATGTGTTAGCTGAGTTCTTGTTTGTTTTGAGGAGGCTGGGTAATGACTAGGTGTGAAAGTAATTTTTAACGCTTAACTGGGTTGTAAGTCATGAAAGTTGAAGTGCAAAAGTATATTCTGTGCAGGTATGGAAGGAGTTACTGCATTTGTAGAAAGAAAATTGGCTTTGTCACAAACCATTGATTCAGCCAACCTGCAGGTGTTAAGCATGTGCTGTTACTAAATCGAAATTTTTGCAGAATACTAAACTCCATCAGTAGCCTCTCAGTTCTGCAGTCCTCTAGTGCATCATTGCCTGCTCCATGTCATTCAGTATTGTGGAACAGGGATTGCCTTTGGGTTTGTGAAGGAGACTAAAGACATATGTATTTTGTCAGTTTAGGGAGACACAAAAATCAAAAAATAACTGCGAAGCTCTGCTTTTTTCTTTTCTCCTGATAATGTGGAAAATACAGAATTCCTGAAAGTGTAGAAGGTTTTTTCAAATTGCAGTAGCCTGTGAAAGGCAGGCAAAGCCAATTTGTTCTGTATGCAGTTTGTAAATGGACACTGAAAGAGAAGTGTTTGTTGTGTACAGTATACATTATGCTGTATCTATCTATTGTTTTTTTAAGAATGCACAGCGGAATTATCCAGTTCTGAAAAGGAAAACAAACCTGCAGAGACAATCTGAAATGCAGAGAAAACAAGCTCCTGCCCTCAGGAGATCTGCCCTGCTAAACAGGAGGTAAAGTACTAAGCCTGCTTTCTGAACTCTCCTTGGCAGCTTTCCATAGTGAGTCTTGTTTGGCAGGACCAAGTTCAAGAGAAGATGGTAGGTACTGGCAGTAGCAATATGGTCCAGACTGCCTTGTGTGTGAAGTTCTACAGATCTGGAAGTCAAGCATGGAACAAGCATGGTCTCAATACAAAGCCAGATTTATTGCCATGTGGAGCACTCAGGAAGGGGTTACCTCTGTTTGTGAGCACCTGGTGTTCTGCCTTCAGTTAGTCACAGGCAGCCTGTATTTGAGTAACCTGGTGTAGTGGGAGATGTCCCTGCCCATGTCAGGGGGTTAGAACTAGGTGAACATTGAGGTCCCTTCCAACCCAAACCATTCTATGAATCTGTATGGAAATGGCCAACGTTTCCATATAGCATTAAGCCATGGTTTTGTGAGGTTTCTAAGCCAAATGCCTGTGTGGCAGCTGGTGCCATCTGCAGCTCCATGGAAGCCATTGCATGTCTTATTTGTGCTGGAATTAACAGGTCTGTTCTAAACTGCAACCAAATGGTCTCCATGGTGAAAGTTTTCACTAGGTGACTCCTGTGGAAACTGGAAACAAACCTTTTTTATGCATAGCAAATTTATTTTTTTCATCTAATCAGCAATGTTTTAAGGTTCTGGAGGATACTGAGCCAAGTGAAAAGCAGAATTAATGACCATCCTGTCCTGTGGCATAGGAGCATTTAGGCTTCTATGTAACAGCAGTGATTCCTCCTTTAGGAGTAATGTGTTTTGTTCCTAGTAGATGAGGAGCTTATCCTGACTGAAGTGCTCAGCCTCAAAGGGGCAGCACTGCAGATGTCCTTATGGGTGTACTGGGCACTTTCTTGACTTTCAGAGTAGTCTCTTTAATGTGTTACCTGTGGAGCCTTTTGATAACTATATTTTTTTATGACTATTACAGGAATAACATTCCATCCACTTTTGTCAGAATTGCAAACAAATTAAACCAGCAGAAAGACACTCGTCAAGCAACTTTCCTGTTTAGAAGGGGCCTGAAGGTAATAAAAATTACTGAAAACAACAGGAAAATTGTGCCACAGGTTCTAAGATAACCTGTAACACTGATATTAATAAATCAACTTCAAATACCAGATCTGAGTAGAAACTTCAGGTGGACTGGGAAACAGGAACAGGTTCTTCTAGAGAAATGTCCTTGTCCTTTTCAATCACTGTAATCCATTGAGTCTTGCTTCCTGTTCCAGTGTAGCTGGGCTGTTCCAAGGGCATGGGACTTGTCAGTGTTCGAGGGTAGTTGCAAGGTATTCATTTTTCCTTACAAAATTAAGTGTCAGGAAGCACTGTCCAGCTTTCTGAAGTTGCCTTCAGGTGCATAACAGAGCAGAAATACGTTTTGGAGTCTGATTGTGGTTAGGTTTGCTTTTTTAGTTATTCTGGGGTTATTTATTTTATTTTTCAAGTTCTTATTTGAGTTACTTAATGATTTTTTAGTTATTTTGAGTAAGATCAAGAGACCAGAGTGTGCAATGAATGGCAAGTGGTGGTTTAGGTTTTCATTTGTGCCCTCATTGTACATCTGCTGCTGTTGTGACTGTAAGTAGCTGCTCTCTTCCTTCCACCCAGACAGGATCAGGAACTGGGCAGGTTTTTCTTGCTGCCCTGGTAACATTTTGGTGTATGTTGGTAAAGTGTCTGTGTGACATAGTCCTCCAAAATGTTGGCATCATTCTATTGGTTAAGTTACTGCCATTGGCAGTTTTGTTTAAATCATTTTGTGTTCTTAAAGTAGTTTCTTTCCAGTGTCTTACAGAGGTGACAGAACAGTTATCTGTGAGGTCCCTCTGAAAGTGCAGCCCTGTTTGTGCAGAGTGTGCAAACAGCATTAAGCTTCTATATTTGAACTTCTGTATTTCCAGCTGCTACAATAGGAATTGAAACAGTATGCAAATCCAGTGTTTGCATTGATGTGTTTTCAGGTGCAGGCCCAAGTGCAGTCAACAGATGATCTTGATAATCAGACAGTAAAGAGAACTCGACAGTAAGTATTTGATTTGGAAAACTTCAGTTTTTGCTCATAAAGATTCTTATTTTAGCTCAGACTTCCTGGCTATGATAATTGAATGGGGTGGGGATTTTCCCCTGTAGGCACATCAACTAGAGTGACAGTGATCCTCCCCCTGTTCTCAGTTATTTCCAAAATTATGTTCTGACTTAGTCAGGAGGAGTTTGTTTGCATCAGATGCTTGCAGGAATGAGGGGGAAGATGGTAGCTGCAGAGGACCAGACTAATCTCTAGCACTCATGAATACTGCATAGACTGGAAGAAAAATTCAAATGGGAACATTTGAATGGCATGGAATGAAAAATTCAGTGTTCTCCTGAGCTCTTGATGTAATTGTCATTTTCTTTAATATGCATATAAGCCTGTGAAGCAGTTTGGAAATGAAAAAGGCAGATCACGAGGTGAACACTCAGCTCTCCCCCCACATATTCTTCCCCTATCATTCTGTGCCTGCTGGGCTCTTCCCAGCGTGTTTGTTGGTAACACAACAGGCTGAGCAAGCAGTGGGTGCCACAGACTGCAGTCTGTCACCTCTTTGGTTTGCTGTGAGGACCATTTTGGCCCCATCTGTGGCAAGGAAACTGAATGTTTTGAGAAAGTGAGGATTTCTGTCAGTGCTGTAGTTCTGGTGCACCTCAACAGAGTGTGATCTAGTGTTTACCTGAATACATTTAGGTAATGTAAAAGGTACAGGAATCAATAGCCAAGTGTCTTGTAGCTGCATGTGGTCTTAGTGCTGGCCAACATTCTGAAAGCTTGTGCATTCTTTAAGGTTTTGAACACACCTTTAAAAATACCTTGACTGAAATTTCTGCAACATTTTTGTGATTTCTGTTTTCAAACTAGATGGCGAACTTCTACCACAAATGGAGGGATCCTGACTGTGTCTATTGACAACCCGGGAGCAATCATAACCCCAATGTGAGTTTTCAAAGAAATTCTGAAGTGTTCTGAACATAACTGAGATCACTGCTCTGAGCCATTCAGCAAGTTCCTTGCAGATAGTGTTTGAGGTGACCTCAAAGTCACAGCTGCTTTTAAATCTGGACCCTTCCTGAGTGTTTCTGAGCTATGTTTGAATAATACCACAGCTGCATTTCACACGTCATCTCCCAGTCAGGAGCTTCATGTGGTTTATAGAGGGAAGAGTGCTAGGCTGGTGGATTTTCACCTTGTCTGCCCCTTCCAAATCAGATCATGTTGCAGCTGTTTTCCTTCCCTATCTGAATGGAAATGAATGAGCACTGAGTTGATGAGTGATGGTAATAGTTCCTCCCTGATTCATAAAAATGCTGCTGGAGTTATGCTTAGAGACCATTGCTGTATTTGCCTTTGGGAAGTTGCTGGTACTCTTGATTATAGCTGTTGTATTTTAAAAATGTCTCGTAGCTTTTTTTCAATAGTAGGATTTTATCAGTGAGGAAGACTGTATCTTTTTTTTTGTGTCTGTGTGTGTTTATGGACATAATTAACTGCAAATGGTATGTTTCCCAGTAGGACTGACAGTCAGTCCCAGCTTCCTGCTGGGACACTTGCTGTCTGATAACAATAACAAATGGTCCCTTTATAGTTCTGCCTGACTTACCTTCTTGAATTTGTGCCCTCCAGCTATTCAGCCAGCCTGATCAAATGGGTTGCTGAAAAATTCATGCTTCTATCAGTGTTAAGGCTTTATTGCAGAAAAGACATATTCATCATGTCCTTTGTAACATTCTTCTCTCACAGTTCCCAGAAGTTACGATTAACTCGTACTCCTGTGCCACCATTTCTGATGAAGAGGGACCAATCCGAGGAGAAGAAGATTCCAAAAGGAGTTCCATTGCAGTTTGATATTAATAGTGTTGGAAAACAGGTAAATCCAGTTTGTTTTCATAACTGTGGAAGTACTTTCAAGATGGATAAAAGCCAGTGAGGCACTTTCCTCCTAGACTCACTAGTGACAGAAAAGGGAACTAGTGAGTACTTCTTGTTTCCAGTTCTTCCACTGACTCGCTATGTAACTTCAAGAAAGTAGCTAAACTCACTGTTCCTGTTCTTCTAGTTCATGTCTTGCAAGCCCACGTGATGTAAATGGGATTTTAAATGTTGAATATTTCTAAAAGCCTCCTGGTGTTTCTGCTGTGCTTGCATCAGCAGCTGGGTGTAATTTGGGGATGGAATCATTCTGCTGTGTAACCTGCATGGAACCCTGGCAGCTGAATTTATAAGGCAAACTTTGCTATGTGTCTAGGTAAAAAACTAAATCAAGTGTGATAACATAAAGGCTTGAAAGGTGAGCAGTTTTTCACAAATTCCATGAAGAGAGACGATTTGGTGCAGGAATCCTAGTGCTGCCATTGAAGGAATTCTCAAAGGGTGAGAGAGTTAGGTGCTGTTCTTATCATCAGCTCCATAGTGCCAGCTGTACAAAACTGCATGGGGTCAAGGCATTGGGCTGGATCTGTGCCTTCCAGGAATAAGCAACATGTCAAAAATAGTCTACCATTCTATTGTAAAGTTACTTGAACTTTTGGACTAGACTGCAGCCTGCTGCCCCAGCTGGGTGAACTGGAAAGCAACCTGCACTAGCACAGTGAAAATGCTGCATTTTTGAAGTTGCAGAGAATCTGTGTGGGGAAGTGTGTAGTGAAAGTTCCCTTTTTCAGCTGTCCTCAGTTTAACTTAGTTTGAGTTGACTTCGAGTATTGACATGGTGTAGTGCTTATGGTTAAATGACTTTCTTTTTCAGACCGGGATGACGTTGAACGAGCGATTTGGGATCCTGAAGGAGCAGAGAACAGCACTGTCTCAGAACAAAGGGAGCCGCTTTGTAACAGTGGGATAACCTGCAGCTGGACTTGGGCACTGATCCCACCACTTACCTAGGAACCTGAGATTAAAATGGGCAAAAGAATGCAGCATCTGTTACTGAAGTTCTCCAGACTTCTTGCTAAGATGGTGACAGAACTATCTCTCTTTATTACTTTTACTTTGAATGGTAAAAGACATGATGCCCCGAGGGAAACTTGAGAAACTGATCTGCTGGAGCAGCACCATCACCTGGTTGGAAGAGATTCTTTTGCCCAGCTGAGGACAAACACTGGTTGTTTTTTCCATTTAGGAGTGCTCAGTATCTGTTGTCTGACCCCTCTGTTATGGTAGAGATTGTGTAAATGTTTCATTACAAACCCCATTTTAGGGATTTTTTTAGGGGCTGCCTGTGAGCTTCCCTTTAGACTGCAGTTTGGCACTGAGCCTCAGTCCATGAATACTCTGGTAGCAACATAGCAGTCATTTTCCATGGGAGCATTGGTTGTGTATTTCTTTGTGCTTTTAAAGTTCCATTCTTTTCCTTTCTTGAAAACTAAATGTTTGTCATCCTCACTTTCACAAATAAAGCTGTTAGCTGAGACCCAAAATATGTAACTGGAATGGAGACTATTCTACTCTTACCCTTGAAAGTGGTCCAGATCACAGGTCATACTGAAAGAATATTGCAGAGGCACTAGGAGAGTCATTTGTATTACAAACAGCTCAAGTTATCCTCTTCCTCTCTAAATGGGGTATATCTGTCTCCTTTTTTTCCTAAACTTTTGCTTTTTATTTCTTTTTGAAAGTTTCTTCACAAACTTAATGCAATAACTTCACATTCTTGAATAATTTTGTGAGAGCAAATACGAGAGTTCACAAGGAAGTCAGTGGAAAGGTAGAGTTCCTTACCCTTCCAGAGAGGATTCTCATCCTGCATACCCCAGAGGGTTTTCTCTGGCTTATACAAACAGCCAGAGGTAAGCAATGTCATGGCACTTGTTTGTGTATACCAAAGAGAGGTAAGATGTGAAGCTGATCTGTAGTGATCAGACATCTGGGAATTGTCTGAAACTGGGGAATGTTGCTGGAGGAAAGCCCTCAGTTTGTCAGCATTAAGCAGGAACATGTAGTCACTGGCATTAAGCTTAACATGGCATCCTAATCTGCAGGACAGCAACAACTAGAGAATCCTCAGTCTGAATTTATATGACCCCTAAAACTGAGGCAGCTCTTCAGAATTGCTTCTAGACCAGGAACTGATGAGCCTAGCACTGCTCTATAGCAATGAGGTTTAGTTACAGTCAGGTAAGGGAATGGTTGGGTTGCTGCATCCAGAGAAGTTTATGGTGTTTGAAGCAGGTTTAACTCCTTTTCGCATTCTTGACGAATTTACATTTGACTTCTGGCAGAGTTGGTTTTCTTGCATTTCTATCTCAAATTCCAAGTTAGCTAGCATATACTAGCAACTTCAACATTGAAGAGCATTTGACAGCAGAAGGGCTGCCTTTTTGTATAGCAGATAAAGTCAGATTGAACTCTGATGCTATATAGTACTTATACCCTTATTTTTAATGTTGAACAATATACCTTAGCAGAAGCAAACTAAACGTAATGGTGTTAAGGTTTCTTTCTCAATTACTAGTTGGAAGTTATTATTTTCTTTTGGAAAAAAAATGTCCCACTGTTAGAATTTGAGTAGATGAAGTGTTGTCAGTCATCCTGTTTCAGTATATACATTTTCCATGTGCCAGGATGCAACAAAAAAACTTCTTTTGCATCAACATAGATGCAAAACATTGATGCAATGCATCGAAAAATGCTAGTTTGTATTTAATGAGATGATGCTTTACACTGTACCTTTGGTATTTTTTGGAGAAGTTATTACATTTGATCTATTCTGAAGCTGTTAAATTTTTTTTTTAAATAAAAAGTTACAGGTTTCATAGTGTCTTGTTCCTGTTATGACCACCTGGGCAATACACTGGTGATGTCAACCTTCCTATAGCCTGCAAGGGGTTCTTAGTGATTAAGTTCTTTATTAAAGGTTCTGAAGAACACAGCAAAGAGCAGCCTGATTTCACAAGGGTTTGCACTCATTGCCCAGCTTAATATCCTGAAAACTGAGCACTTCTTGGAGTGGCAGTGTATAGGCTCTCTTGCATTTAAATGTGTCTGTGCAGGGCCAGGAGTTGGAGTCGATGATCCTTGTGGGTCCCTTCCAACTCAATATTCTGATTCTCTGTCAGCTATCAATGCATGTTTCAGTAGCACTGTCTAATGTAGTGGTTTGGTGTGATGAGAGTACCAATCTGTCAGCCCAAGCACTGATTGTTGCTGTGACATGTCTTGCTCGTGAGCAGTCACTGTTGTCTAAACCTTGTGTTACAGAACAGCTTGATTGGTGTCTGTGGCCGTGTCTGGGCGTGCCATGCTGGCAGGAGGCATCTGCAGTGCAAGTGATGCTGCTATTAACTGGTGGTGCAGGAAAAAATTACTGCCTGTAAATATATTTGATAAAGTGTTGAGTATGGTGAGTGTCTTGCACCTGGTTATCTACCATCTTTGTTATTGCCAGCCCAGGTCTGTTGGCTGTCAGTGTCAGACGGTTTGGACACGCAGCAGGCCCAGGAAGCAGCAGAGTGGTGCTGTCCCAGGGCAAGATGGCATTTATTCATCATATTCAGGGGTCAGAATGGGCCTTAAAGATCACCTAGTTCCAAATCCCTGCTCTGGGCAGGGACACCTCCCCACTAGACCAGGATGGTGAAGCCCTAATCCAGCCTGGCTTTGAACATTGCCAGGGTTGGGGCAGCCACCTCCTCCCTAGGCAACCTGTGCCAGTGTCTCGCCACCTTCACAGTAGAATTCTTTTTCCTACTATCTAACCTAAATTCCCCCTCCTTCAATTTGAACCCGTTACCCCTTGTCCTGTCACTGCAGTTCCTAACAAAGAGTCCCTCTCCAGCTCCCCTGTAGCCCCTTCAGATACTCAAAAGCTGCTCTGAGGTCTCCATGCAACCTCTTCTTCTCCAGGCTGAACAGCCCCAACTTCCTCAGCCTGTCCTCATAGGGGAGATGCTCTAATCCCCTTATCAACCTTGTGGCCTCCTCTGGACTCACTCCAACAGTTCCATAATTTTTTACGTCGAAGGCACCAAAACTACACGCAGTGTTCCAGGTGGGGTCTCACGAGAACAGCACCAAGCTGGTCAGTGTTCAAGCAGCATTTAGACAAACACTCTCAGCCACATAGAAACGTAGAAACCTGGTTGGAAGAGACCTCAAAGATCATCGAGTCCAACCCTACTGTCGTTACTGGACCATGGCACTAAGTGCCACAACCAGTCTTGTTTTGAAAACCTCCAGGGATGGTGAATCCACCACCTCCCTGAGCAGCACATTCCAATGCCTGGCTACTCTCTCTGTAAAAAATTTCTTCCTAATATCCAAAATAAACCTCCCCTGGCAGAGCTTGAGTCTGTGCCCTCTTGTCCTACTGCTGGGAGATCAACCCCCACCTGACTCCAAGCTCCTTTCAGGTAGCTGTAGAGGGTGATAAGCTCACCCCTGAGCCTCGTCTTCTCCATGCTAAACAATCTCAACTCCCTAAGCCTCTCCTCATCCCACTTGTCCTCCAGTCCCTTCACCAG
>NW_008652568.1:0-2376 GCF_000695815.1 Acanthisitta chloris
ATATATATGAGAACCCACACAAACAGGAGCACCATTATTTATTAGTGTTTTTTTAAAAGCAAGAAAAAAAAAAGAACTTTATAATGTTAACACTGATGACCTTGACCCAATACAGATCAATATCAGTATTTTACATCCATGGTTGATGAAAAAAATTGTTGCAGATGTTCAGGAGGCAAAAAAAAAAAAAAACCACAATGGCAATGCATAATAAACTGCAGACCTTGAAACAAATATCACTAATCTCATCAGTCAAATCCCTTATGTATGTTGTAAAAGCAATTAACTAGCACAGAAAGAACATTTTATGACCATTATTAAAATAGGCATTATACTAAAATAAAATCCAGATTTTGGTAGCTTCACTATAGACAATTCAAGTTTAAGTAAGTAAGTTTGGTTTAGCTTTTTAATGAGCTTTAAAAACTTCTGCCACCCTCCACCACTCCAGCCCAGGATCACACAGGCCTTTCTCCAGGCTTAAGAACAGCCACTACTACACATGTGCCAACTGATTTAAAGAGCTCTTCCTTTAAAAAGCATCAACTGGTATTTAGCTGTGATGAAAACTGTCACAGACAGGAGAAGATACCTCAGAAAAGTGGAAGGAATAAAATAACTCTTTTTCAGAATGCTCACAAAGAAGACAGAAATACTTACAGCTTCAAATTTCTCCCTATTTTTCCGAAGATAGTCTACACAAGCCATCCTAACATCAATATGCCGAGACTGAGAGTGCAACACCTGCAAAGGGAGAAAGAGAAGAAAGTGACACTGGATCTCAGGAGTTTGGATGACAGCTCACAAATAATTAATGACTGTTGCCTAAATACAGGCTTGGAAACACTCTAGTTTTATTTTTAAGACTATTTAACATGCAGACTCATTCAGCAACAACATCTTCATGCGAGCGAAACTTCAATTACCTGAGCAAAAATTAAATAACTGCAGAATTTACAGATTTACTACATTCAAACGTTTTTAGGAGGATTTACCAAGCAAAATGAATAGCATTTGTTGTTAAACTTTAACTGACTGCTTTGTAAAGGACTTCAGTGAACTGAAGAAGTAAATTACAGCAGAAGTGGATGAGGAAATCAACTCCCATACGCACTCATTCAAACAAAACCCAACCAAATCTCAGACAGTGCAGGTTTACTTTCTCTTGGCTTTAAGAGGTGTAGGCCTGTTGCCCAAACAGGCAGAAAGCCAAGAATTCAGATCCCAATATGACACCTGCATTCTACCTCCTGTTCCAATCTCTACTGGACAACTATTAACTTTCATCACACTTTCCAAGTTGTTTCTACTATGACTTTCTCTGCACCTTCACTACAGCTCAGGGAAGTTCCAGACAGTTTAACCTGCAGTGTCTCTTGCAATCCTCACACACTACTCTTAACATAAACCACTCGCAAATTCAATTCAGTTTTACTGAATGAAGACTAGAGATTAGGCCAAATTTGTGGATAAACACCTATTAACTCTGAATTTAAGACCTTCACTTCTTAGAGGTTATTTCCAACCTAAACAATTCTATAATAAGCATGGGATGTTAAAAATTTAACAGCCGGGAAAAAGTTCTATCAACACTGGAGTGTGAGAGAAAACTTCTATATATTAAACAACAGAATATCAATATATATTCATTGATCATTCCCTTGAAATAAAAAAAAACCACACCCAATCAATAGTGTTTGCTTGTCTAAACTTATCAATTCAGTGGGGAAAGGAATTTAAGGGGGAAAAAAGTGAACCGTGTATAATTAGCAGAGAAATCTGTGCTCCCACAATCAGAAGCACCAGAGCTCCCACTGCTGTCTGCCTGTATTTAAGACAAGATGACGCTGTCACTTTTTTCCTTTACCACTACCACTGAAATGGGGGAGGGGAACACAACAGGAAGAACAGAAAATAAATTACTGCTTTCCCTAATGCTATAATAAACTAAGTAACAAAACCGAGGACGTGGCTTCTCAGCTCTTTACACTAAACTCTATTCCCTAAACAGCCCCGTGCAAAGCAGTTGCACTCCAGAGCTGAAATCTTACACTGAAAAAAGCTCTGACAAGGCAGTGGAAGGTCAAAACAGGTAAGGGTTTCTTGGTGAGAGGAGGTGGCTGAGCACCCACAGCTTCTCTCACCTCTCAAGATGCAAATTCTCTTAATGCTTGTTTTTCACCGGCACATGACTGCGTAACCTTAATTAGCGCTCACACGCAGACGAGTACAGGTTATCTGCCGCTAATGAGATCCACTTCCCATGCTTTCACGAGGAAGAGCCTTACGCAATCCCTTACCTGCTCAGCCACAGCCCTGAAAAGACAGGACCCATCCTTAGCCACTTTCTTCCTGTACAAGCCCTGAGATCGCAGG
>NW_008652568.1:2389-4988 GCF_000695815.1 Acanthisitta chloris
CCCGGGGCATCCCCTCCGCCGCCGGGAGGGCTCTGCTCGCCGGCCCCGCTCGCCGGCTCCATGCTCACGGCTCTCCTAGTCCCCCATGGCCAGCAGAGCCCGCGGGGCAGCTCCGGGGACGGGGGCGGCAGAGGCAGCAGCAGCAGCAGGAGGAGGAGGAGCAGCTCTCACGTTATCCACTCGCATGTGCGACCCGCGGGCAGGAACGGCGAAGTTTACTGCGCAGCCTGGAGCTGCGGATCCCTAAGATCTAAGCTCCGAGGATGCTCTGCAGGTCCCGGGCAGGGCTGCGATGGGTGGCGGAGGTCCCCCGGCGCTCTGCCGGCCTGCGGGCGGAAAACAAAAGGGAAAGGACATGTGCGGCCGCGCCGAGAGGGAGGGCACAAACACCGGCGTAACCGGGCGTTTATTTTCACTTTCAGCCCGGGCGCTTCTGGGAGTAGTAGTCCCGGAGGAGGAGGAGGGAGCAGGACACAGCGCTCTGCCAGCGCTGCTGCTGGGCAAGTGCCTTCCGCAGCTTTCTAGCTTTAGAATCAATCCATTTCTAAAAAGGTTTCGTTGTCACTGAAGAAATAAGCCCTGTACACTCACAGCTCCTAAGGCTCGAGGAGAAATGGCCCAAAAGACAACTGAAACACCCCAACCAAACCTAACCCGCAGGACGTGGGGTTTGTGGGTTTAGTTGGGTTGGGTTTGGTTTAGTTAGTTTGGTTTGGATTCCTCCCTCCCGGCTGTAAGATTATTTTTTAACTCCATGCACTTGGCAGGAAAGAAGATGGAAAGGAGACAGAGCCAGTGAAAGGAGGCTTGATTAAAAACAGACTGAAACAAGCCAGAGCCACTCAATACTTTTAACATGCTCCTTTTCCTCTGTGCCACTTTTAATCATAAGAACACACAAACATTTTTGCAACAATTGGATGATTAAACTTTGCCTGGCAGCACTAAGACCAGGGAGGATTTGAGCGGGGATCTGTATAGAACAGTAACTTGATTGAATAAGCTGAAGTTCCAAGCCAGGCTGAGTCTAGTGCTCTACCAGCTCCATACAAGCAGCATCAAACATCCTCTTCCTAACAGAAAGGAGCTGGAAACAAATGCAAATTCCAGAGATCGCCGTAGACAAGGAGAACAGAAACTGAAAGAAGTGAAAGCCCCAACGGCATTCAAACCTCCAGGACACAGAGAGGTAGCTAGGCAGCCTGGGGATGTTTGGGATAAGGAAGGCATGATAAAAACACCAGTGAGGGGCTGGAAGGAAAGCTCAAACTTCTCACCAGAGGATGGGAAGGGTCATCTAACAAGACTGAACTATAAACAGTTGCTGAAACTGACTCAGCTACCTATACTCACTTAAGAATCTCAGGCTAGCAGAGTCCTGCAGGTGAGAGGTGCTGCCTCTGTTGATAAAAATGGTTTGGCAGGATGATTTGCGACCTATCAAACTATGTCCAGCTACAGAGTGTCTTAGGAACATCCTATTTTTCCTCACCTTGTTTGCCTTGGTTAGAGGCAGAACTGTCCTCCAACACATTCACAAATCTGTCTTCCCACATCTTTCAGCCTTTTGTCACTGTGATTCTAAAGCCTGGTGAGGGGAAGGGCAAATGCCTTTCACCACATCTGTTGGGCTCAAGAACACCTATACATACCAGGTCATCCAGTGATAGGATGTGAATGTGGTTCTGGTAAGTGAATACAAAGCAAATTTAAAGCAGCAAAGTTGTCTAGTTGTCAGTGCCCTAAAAAGTCTGTTCTTTGTGCCACCAGCTCCTGAAGCTGATCAAGTGATGGTGTCCCACAGGTATTTCCCAAGTGCTGCTATACAAGAACCAATCCACTTCTAAAAAGGCTTAGTTTTCACTGAAGAAATAAACCCTGCACACTCACAACTCCTAAGGCTCGAGGAGAAATGGCCCAAAAGGCAACTGAAACATGCCAACATTAAAAAAAATGCTCCATCAAGATAAGAACCACCAAATTACAACCCAGGAGTTATTACAGATGTCAGGTTTAGGTTGGATATTAGGAAGAGATTTTTTACAGAGAACGTAGTCAGGTTTTGGAATGTGCTGCCCAGGGAGGTGGATAGTCAGGCTTTGGAATGTGCTGCCCAGGGAGGTGGTGGATTCCCCATCCCTGGAGGTTTTCAAGCTGAGACTGGATGTGGCACTTAGTGCCATGGGCTAGTGACCACGGTAGGGTTGGACTTGATGATCTTTGAGGCCTCTTCCAACCTGGCTGATTCTATGATACTATGATTATAACCCAGGACTTACTACAGATGCTCTAATTACAGCTGTGACAGATGTTATAACCAGCACCACTACAGATGTTTTAACCAGCAAGTAGCTTTACTACTAACACTTCCAACCACCACGTCCAGCCACAAATTTCCCGCTGCACCCACCTCCACTGCCCATACCCCGCATCACCCTGGAGAACCGACTCAACCCAAGCAACTCCTTTAAATCCACCAAGCTCCGCGATTCCGCTCAGGGCCTACCCGCGCCAAGGCTGCGGGGCTGCCTTCCTCCGCCCAGCGCAGTCTGGGGGGAAAGAAACGTTCTCCCCACCCTGGGGGAGCCGAGAAACGCTC
>NW_008652569.1:0-4797 GCF_000695815.1 Acanthisitta chloris
GCCCGCCCGGCTCGGCAGGGGTTACGGGCTCGCCGTGTCCCTCCGTCCCTTCTACCCCCAGCCGCTGCTCCCACCGTCCGTGAGCCGTAAGGATGCCAAGTTCGGCTCGGCGCTGTGCCTGGGAGTTTCTTGGCGGAGACGTCAGGAAGTGACAGTGTGTTTTGAATACAGAGAATGTGTTTCGATAGAGAGGGTGTTTTGCGGGTTGTCGCTGCCTTACCTGGGTGAGGTGACCTTATGGTGCTTTGCTTCTTGCTGAGGAAAAGGAGGGGGAGGTTGTTTAGCCACTCCTTGTGTGAGTGGCATATTAAGCGACTTAATTTGTTTTTAATTTCACTGTAATTTCTCCCTGGAGTTGTATCTAAAGAAGTAGCCTCTAATGTGATGCTCAGAGCTCCAAGGTTTGGGGTTCGGCAGTTGCACAGGGCACAGAAACCTCTCTGTGGGTCACCGGGTGAGCAAATCCACATGGATTTCAGTCCTGGTTTGAAGCAGAATAAATTCCTATGAAAACTGTTCATGCATCTCCCTTGCTCATGCCAAGTTTGAGATGCTCAAGACACCCCACAAAATTGCTGGGTTTGGGGTTTTGTAGGTGTGGGGATCAGCTGTGGGGCCTGTCCTGTCTGCATAGAGATATTGCTGTGGTTAATATTGGTGTGGTTGCTCCAGGAGCACTGCAGTCTCCACAGTGATCTAACCCTGAGCACATGTTGCCCCTCCACAAGATTGTTTTTGCTTTCCAGTGAGAGTTAATTTGTGTCTGGTGCAATCCCAGGTCAGCTGGTGGTACTGCTGTGGAGGGAAAGCTGAAGTGGAGTGCTGAGACAGGCAAAGCTCTAAAACAGACTTAAAATCAACCACTCAAAAAACAACTGGTGATAAAAGGCAAACATTTTTCCTAGGAAATAAGGAGACAGAATTCCTTTTAAGAGCTTTTTGCAAATGCAGAAAGCTATCAACATGGTTCTAAGTCAACTTACTGTACTTCCCTGGGTGGCTTTTGAGTCATGCAACTGGAATGTCATATTTTTGTTTCACTTTCCTGTGCTTCAGCTGACTCGAATTAGCCTTTAGTGACAAAGCACCTTCCCTTGCCAAAACAGTATGAAGTATTGAGTCCTGTGAGTGCATCAGAGCCTGACTGACTCTCCCCATCACCTTCCAGTGCATCCACTCTGGCAGAGCCCACTGACAATTCCCGGAGGCACTCGACAGTCTCCCATCAATATCCAGTGGAGAGACAGTGTTTATGATCCCTTCCTGAAGCCTCTGAAGATCAGCTACGACCCAACGACGTGTCTTCACATCTGGAACAATGGATATTCCTTCCTGGTGGAGTTTGATGATTCTACTGACAAATCAAGTAAGAAAAACTTGGAGAAAATCTATTTAGTGTGTCATTCGTGCTTAGAGAGGAGAAATATTGTGTGAAAAAACCTCAGGATGAGTGTTGGAAATGAATGTACAGTAAAAAATGCTGTAGCTAAATGTGGATTTACAATGCAGAAATTATATATAAACCTCACTTTCACTGTGTTTTTATTACCATGGACATTGTACATAAATCCTCTGCTGTAGTTTGAAACTCTTTCTTATTGCACAAGCCTCAATGCTCTGTCTTTAGGTCTTGTAATATCACAGCTTTGCCTCCGTGAGTCTATCTTCAGCCATATGTGTGTGTATCTGCTTCATTTGAAACCAGATTCCATCATTACACTTTATTGGAGTAATCTGCTCCTTATCTCTTCTGTGGCTGTTAACAGACATATTTAATGCATTTGAAATAATCAGCAGCCAAGTGACTTGCAGTTGGAAAGCACACAGACTTATCTCCAGGAGCTTTATGGGGAATTAAACAGCACTGAGCTGCTGCCCTAGGGTGCAGATGTGTGCTCCTGTTGTTTTAAGGGAAGCAGGAGTTGTGGATGCAAAATTCCATCAGACATTCCAGCAATTAAACCTCTGACCTGAGCAGCTCAATATTTTTAAACACTCAATAGAGTCAAGTGACTTAAAATCAAGATATTGCTCCCAAATTCCAGGTTTTTTGTTCCTTTTAGAAGTTGCCTTTCCCAAAGGATATTGCAGGTATGTGTATAGGTATTTCGTAAAGGCAGGTGAAGTTGTAGCAATGGGTCAGGGATGTTGTGCAGCTTGTTCTGGGGGAAAATTTGAGAGACCCGAAGCAAGTTTGAACCTGTTTGATTAGCTCACCCTGAGAGGTTCTGCAGCTTCCAAAGGGATTTGGTAATGCCCTTGGGAGTAGAGATTTCAGCACACAAATACTAATTAGGCTTCACAGTGCTTTTGGTTTATGTTTGGCAAGAGGCTGATAAAACAATGCAGCAAAAATCGTAGTGATGGAATGCAGGAAGTTTGTGTGACTTTGGGGGTTCCATTGTTTCTAGGTGTTCACTCAGAATATCAATTTCAAAGAGAGATTGTTCTTGCCCTTACTCCTTTGAGTGCTGTGATATGTAAAGCAGTCAAGTCGTGCTCTTCTGTTTTTACAGCACACTGTTGCGTTAGTGAGGGATTAGGGGAGAGACATTGCTTGTTAGCTCTTCAGTGATTTTAATTTACTAACTTTAGATTGGTTTTCCTTTTAATTTGTCTTCTGCTTTATACAGCCACATTTTGCTATCTGTTGAGGACGAGATCCTGCAAAGTGTTTTCAGTTTGGTGGATAACTAAATTGGTACTATTTTTATCTGCAAGAATTGATGTAACAGAAAGGAATTGCCTGCAGGAGGTTCAGAAATTCACAACATTTAAGTACACAGGGGCAGGTTTTGTGGCAGAGAGGCAAGTATGCAATCATCAGGACTCATGGCCTTACAGAGGCTGCTGTTCAGCTCTGAAAAGTCTTACCTGCTTCATCTGTAAGGCTTACTTAAGGTAAATCTTCACCTGTGAGCATTCTGCCTGCCTCTTTCTGGATGATTTCATCATCCTCATTCTCCTCCACTGAATTTAAGTCCATGAAGGGGGAGGATGACATCAAACTGTCAGTGACAGGACTCCAAAGTGACAGAGGAGCAACAGGTAGCAAGACATGGCTGTATAACCCTCAAGTTTCCCAGTGCCTGCCTCTCTCCTCCACCTTTCTCTCTCTACTCTTGCTATTTCTGATTTTTATTTCTACCAGCTTCCGCCTAACTATAAGACATCCAGAGAAGAAAAGTTGTGAATAAACAAAAGCAACATAATTGAAACAGAAGATGAAAAAGCCAGAATGAAATGTACACTCAGGATAGACAAAACTGCCCAACTCCTGAGATGAGGCAAAGCAAGACTTGAGCTAAAGACAAAGGTAGTGCTGCCCTGGGGTGTTGGCTTGTGAGCAGAGCAGGAGGAGGAAGAAGAGGGTGAGGGAAGGTATGTACAGTGTGTGGTCCTGTCTGTGCCTGAGTGCCACCAGCTGAAAGGAAGTGAGGCTGAAACAGAACCAGGGCAGCAATCAAAAGCTGATGTCATTCTTTCTCCTGGTGGTTGTTAAATGTCCTTTGAATTTCCGTTTTGTTTTGAGATTATCAAGACTGGTAAAATAAGAGGAAAATAAAAAGCAAAAATGGTTAGAAAGGGACTGGAAATGTCTGTTTGTTTCCTGTCACTGTCTGGTGTCTAGTATAGGAATTTGAGTCTACATATATGTGTGTCTGTGCCTGAAGTCACTTGTGAGGTAAATATTTAAGTGAACGTGATTATTAACACAAATTTAGTCATTTGTGGGTTTGCATCATCACACAGTCAGGAATGGATAGTGTTAGAGCACAGGAATTAATTCTGAAAGACTTGGCAGTGTGAACCACATATTCATCTCACTGTGACTCCATCATAGAATGGTTTGGGTTGGAAGGACCTTAGAGCTCATCTCATTCCACACCCTGCCATGGGCAGGGACACCTCCCAATAGCCCAGGTTGCTCCAAGTCCCATCCAGCCTGGCCTGGAAGACTTCCAGGGATGAGGCAACATGATTTTTTAGGGGTGGTCAGTGTTGCGTCCATGCTAAGAGCTCAGAAGCAGTGGATGAAGTCAACTGTCAGTTTGCTTAGCTTGTTTTAGCTCACTCCTTTATCCCAACCAGGCCTAGTTAGAATTCCTAAAGTGCTGACTGGGTTTCAGGGCAAAAATAAGACATGAAAAGCACTTAATGCCTCCCATTGTTTTCTCCTTAGCATGAAAGTGATTAACTTATTCTCAAAAGTAAGGTTGGGATTAGGTACTTTATACTGTGGTTTGCTATAAAACTTTGCCAGGTTGTATAGTTCAGTAAAAATCAGCAAGTGCTGAAGGGTTAGTGGTGGCTTTGGCAGTGCTGGGTGAACAGTTGGACTTGATGACCTTAAAGCTCTTTTCCAGCTCAAATTATTGAATAGTTCTACATGTGTTATTACCCATTGGATACAATTATGGTTTCTCATTCACTGGATGCTCTGATGTAATAACTAGTGAAAAGCCTTTGCAGGATGTTCCTGGTTCAATTAGGAGGAAATGAATCAAACCAGAAAACTGGGCATGGACTTTCATTTATATATTTGCAAAATGAAGAGAGGCTTTGTGAAATTAGGAGACAGTCTGAATATTTGCCTTTACCCATGGCTAAAAAGTGCATTTAAGCTTCCAGAAACTGCCTCCCTTCTCTGTAGGACAAGAGGGAATGGCTTCAAACTGAGAGAGAACAGATTTAGATTAGATATTGGGAAGGAATTGTTCCCTGTGAGGGTGCTGATGCACTGGCACAGGCTGCCAAGAGAAGCTGTGGCTGCTTGTCGTGGTTTAACCCCAGCAG
>NW_008652570.1:0-2681 GCF_000695815.1 Acanthisitta chloris
TTTTCTGCTTCTTGTACTGCCATGCTGTCAAGGAAGTTGGAGGTGCGTAGAAGATTGGGAGGAGACACAGCCAGCGCAGGTGACCCAAACTGACCAAAGGGATATTTCAGGCTATATGACATCATATTCAGTATGTAAAATGGGAGGAAGAAGGAAAAAACATATGGAGTGATAATGTTTGTCTTCCCAAGTAACCGTTAGGCATGATTGGGCCCCGCTCTCCTGGAGATGGCTGAACACCTCCTGCCCCTGGGAAGCTGTGAATTAATTCCTTGTTTTGTTTTGCTTGTGTGCACAACTTTTGCTGTCCCTATTAATTTGTCTTCATCTCAACCCATGAGTTTTTCTAGCTTTTACCCTTCCGATTCCCTCCCCCATCCTGATGGTAGGGGAGTGAGCGAGCAGCTGTCTGGGGTTTGGTTGCTGGCTAGAATTAAACCATGATGGTCCTTTTTGGCACCCAATGTGCGGCTCAAAGAGCTTGAGATAAGAACAGATTTGCTTGGGATGTGCTAGATTGAATTTCTAGCTCTTAGTGCTGTTTAGCTACTAATGAGCAGGCCCCTGTGCTTGCCATGGACTCGCTTTCCTGACTGTAAATTAGAGTCTAGTGCTTGTTAGTGACTGCTTTTCCCTTTTGCTGCTTGCTGTGGTGCTGTACTACTTATCACCTGTGATGGTTTTGGCTGAGGCAGAGCCAGCTTTCTTCACAGTGGCTAGTATGGGGCTATGAAGCAGTGAATTAATTTCTTGTTTTGCTTCACTTGTGTGTGTGGCTTTTGTTTTCCCTTAATTAATTCACTACTTCCCATGGGCAGGAGGTGTTCAGCCATCTCCAGGAGAGCAGGGCCCTATCACACATACTGGTTATTTGGGAAGGCAAATACCATCACTCCAAATGTCCTCCTCTTTCTCCCACTTTATATACTAAGCTGGCTCATTTCAGGGTTCTTGTTGATAAATATTAGCAATAACAAGTTAATTTTGGATTTTTTCTTCTATCCTATACTTCTGTTACTTTGGAGAGATTAATACTGTATTAAAATAAAAAGATCTTGAACCCATTTAGTTTGATCTAGATGAAAGATAAAGAACTTTATACATATTGATGCAGTTAAAGCAGAAAAATATTTTTCTGCAAGAACTCAGAAACTATTATCAGCAAATAATTTTTTACTCTCCCATTGCCGCAGTCATAATGAAATGAATGCAGGATAATTCTTTCTAACAAGAGTATGAAATTTTATCCACAGCATTGAAATCTTCATAATAATATGCAAAATCTTTAAAAAAAATTTGTTTTTCAAAGTCAGACAGATTCTGCATTTGGAAGATGTATAAAGAGGTGAGGCTGATCTACTAACTAAACATCTAAGTGTGGAAATTACTGATGCATGAAATCTCTGTGCCTTCTCAAATTTGCATATGCAGGATCATTTGAAAAAACTAAGCATGTTTTAAACTCATCTACAAAATATCAACCTCGCTGCTCATGTAAATAAATTTTGAAGAGATAACTTTAATACAACACTGAAACATACCTTATTTTTGGACTGCTGTGCTTGAAGAACTGCAAGAATTTAGGTATCATGATATTGAGTGGTCGGTCCAATATATCGCTATCTAAAATTTCAGCAGAGTCTTCACATATCTTCTGAAGAGCGCCAAATGCACCCTGTTTAAAAACAACAAACAACCCGCCCTGCTCATTTGCATTTTGAAGAAAGCAACATTCAACATTTTAGGTTTTGTACAGAAGAAGTAATTTTAGCAAAAGACCAGAGTAAACACAACTAATTAACAAAGTAAATGTAGGCTAACTAAATATGAAGTTAAATTAAAACAACCTTAAAGAATTTTTATTTAAGCATTTTATACTGTCATCTGTAAGATCTCAAGCTGGATGACTCACAAACAGATAAGTGGCAATTTTAATTTTAGCATTCATTGCTCATTTATTTAATCATATTTTTAAAAATACTTAAAAGCAACATTTTTTAAAAATCAGACAAACCTTTTCCTCTCATAGCTTAAAACAGTTGAGCTGATATTTATTTTCCTTCATAAACACTGAACAAAAAAGATTATATATGTGCATACAATACACAGAAAATACTACACATATATATAGTCTTTATGAAGAGAGACAAAAAATAATCAAATTTTGATGATAATCCATTTCACAATAAGCCTACTTACCTCACAGGTATTGTAGTCTTCAGAATCCAGCAGGCTGCAAAGCTTTGGCAAGAGGTCAGGCCAATTCTGTAGTTCCCCTTTTGAAGCAATGGTTGTTATCAGAATGCCTAAGTGAATCAGAGGAATAAAGGAAATGAGATCTCATATATCTTCACAAGTTTCACACCAATTTTTCTCATTTTACTCTTCTCAAAGATCTAAGGAGTTATGACATTTCTTGGTTTATGAAGAGCTGGCAAGCATAAAAAGAGGAAATACATTTAATTACAAATTGTATTTGAAGGGCTTTGAAGTACAAAGGCAGGTTGCTCCTTCCTGCTGTCATGAAGGTGTCGTGGTTTAACCTCAGCCAGCAGCCAAGAACCATGCAGCTGCTTACACTTCCTCCTCCCCCCTCTTTCCCCCCCAACCTGGAGGAATGGGGAGGAGAACAAATAGAGTAAAATATGTGGATGGAGATAAGGACAGTTTAATAATAATAC
>NW_008652571.1:0-8274 GCF_000695815.1 Acanthisitta chloris
CCAGGCCTCGGGGGTATAGCGGCGAGCACTCCGTTCGTGTGTGATGGCACATCTCTAGCCCAGTCCCATCGCCTCGTGTTCACGCCGTAACTGCACGGGGATTGCGGTGTGTCTGCAACAGTCCCGTTTCCTTCTGTCCTGGTGTGCGCACAGGGATTAGAGTATCTGTATTATAGTCCCATCACCTTGTGTCCTGGCGTATACACAGGGATTGGAGTATCTGTATCATAGTCCCGTTTCCTTCTGTCCTGGTGCACACACAGGGATTAGAGTATCTGGAACATAGTCCCATCACCTTGTGTCCTGGTGTATACACAGGGATTGGAGTATCTGTATCATAGTCCCGTTTCCTTCTGTCCTGGTGCACACACAGGGATTAGAGTATCTGGAACATAGTCCCATCACCTTGTGTCCTGGTGTATACACAGGGATTGGAGTATCTGTATCATAGTCCCGTTTCCTTGTGTCCTGGTGCACACCCAGGGATTACAATGTGTCTGTAACATAGTCTTATTTCGTTGTGTCCTACTGCACACACAGGGATTACGCTGTAAATTTGGCTAAAATACATTCAGTTTTCCTCCCTTTTCCTTCCCTGCTTTGTGCACCGGCCCAGGAATTATTTACTGAATTAGCATCTTATTTAAACCAAAATGTTCAGCGGCATTGAGCCGAAGCTGGAAAAACTCAAAAGGTATTTAGTTTCCTAGTGCTTTCCTAGGCTGAACTGTGCAAGTCTTAACAGCAGGTCTAGTCTTGTTTTGCATCCTGGAGGAAGGAAGTAGGTGAATTCGACCACGTGGGTTAGTCTTTTGTGGTTTGGTATTTTTGTATGGTTGTTGTTTTGGGGGCAGGTGGGGTTTTTTTGTATTATTGATATTTATATATGTACATTATGCACATGTTTGTGGGCAGCAGTATTAGGGAGGGCTAAACCAGAGGCAGTTTGTGTAACCAGGAACCACATTTTGGGTTCATTCAGTAGATCAGGTGTTTTGGCTACATTCAGTAATCAGGTTTTGTAATTTGGCTTGAACACCTGGACTTGGTGGAGGTTTTAGGTTGTTTGATTATTCTTTTTTAGGGGTTTTGGCTTGGTTGTTGGTGTTTTTTTTAATTACTAACCTATCTTGTGGAAGGAATTGATGTTCATCCCACCATGTCCCTGGTGCTGTGTATATTTCTGAGGACTGCTCAGGTGCCATCACCAAATGTCAGCAACTCACCTGGGAGCAACCTGTGGGTTTTACCTGTCTTTGCTCCTTAGCACTGTATATTTTTGTGAAATTCCACATGCCCATCATCATGCTGACTGTCATTTCTCGACAGAGTTTGCTTGTGTGGATGTCTATTTGAATAATCCTATCTTTTACAAATTCAGGTGTTGGATTACCATGGATGTAAAATAAGTGACCCATACTGCTGGCTTGAAGATCCTGATAGCGAACAGACCAAGGTAACCTTTCTTTGCATGGGAATGGCTGTTTTCACATGCTTCTCTTTTACAGACCAGGTGCACTGGTGCCGTTTTTGAAGGACCTGCCAATACTTGTTGAAAACTTACATAGTGAATGGAGGTGTAGTTCATGTGATAAGTCATGACTCCAGCAGCAATGCCATTATTCTGTCCCTGTGTTTTATTGGGGGAAAGGTTGGATGGGGCTTGGAGCAACCTGTTCTACTGCAATGTCCCTTGCCTGTGGTGAGGTGTTCGAACTAGATGATCTTTGTGGTCCCTTCCAACCAAAACCATTCTGTGAAGGACTGGAACACTCCGTGTAACCTAGACCACAGAATTTGCATAACTGAGGCCTTGTTTGTCTTGCACCCTGTTATCTTAGGCAATTTGAAATGCTCAAGGTGATGTTGTCACACTGAAGAGAAACACTCTGATTTTAGAGAGCTTTATCCACTGTCCTAAGTACATCTAAAATTGCTAGAAAATTGTTAGAAAAGGGTAGAGAGAAAACCTCTTTTGCTTATTTTCTTCATACAGTTCCAAAGTGTGTGAGTGCAAGATTATTTGTAAAAGGGAATGCCACTGCTCTCTGAAAAAGGAGGAAGGAATTAGAGGTTTTTGAGAAGAGTTCCGCTGAGAAGAGTGCAGTCCAGTTTGGAAAGTTTCTGTTCTTACACTTTTGAGGCTGAGGTTGCACTCATGTTCAAAAAGCAACACATAATTGAAATACTGCTCTAGGTAAAGTACAGGAACAGATATCAGCAGAAACTACCACAATAAAAAACTCCACCACCAGCTAAACAGATGCCACCTGGGCTACAGGGCTAACAGTAACTGTACATCTTCATGAACCTATAGAGAAAGATTTTTAGTTTACCTGCAGATATCTGCATCTGACAATCTATCATAAGCCTTGAAGCAAGGACAGAATTTGCTAGCAGAAAAAAGGACAGAGTAAGGGTACAAATAAGGCAGATGCTTATAGGTATCTCAGAAAATAAGCTAATTTGAAAAGCAAAACAATTTCTAAAGCATTGTGCTAAGAGTAGAGATGGTCTAATTGAGGCTGAAATGTTTGGCTATTACTTGATCAGGCCAATTGTTATTTTTAAAAGAAGTAAAATACATCCACAAAATTGTTTTAACCATGCTCTTTTATAACCTAGCAGCTTTCTACAGTCCACTAAGCTACTCTCTCAAGATAATGATTTCCACTCACAGTATACTTTCCAAGGAGAAATCTCAGAATACAAACTGGTTTAGCATTACCAGTCTTTGTTATTAGTCAGTTCATACATCTATATATTCTCAATTCATGCATAAATATTCTCAGTAAAAGGTAATGCATTTTCTGTCCACTAAATGGAACTGAGAAGTGCTTTTGCCCATCCAGTACAATGGTTTTAGATGTTTTTAAAAGCTGTCTTTTCTCTGCAAACGTCACAGTGCTTTGAGTATTTAGTTTATTTGTGTAAGATCCACTGCCCAGATTTTTGTGTATGTGGTTTTTGAAATTCATGTGTTTCCATTTAAAGAGGACAAATCCAGATACACATAATTCTTGGATAGAGTTGATTAAGCTCCTCCATCATCTGATGGGGGAAGGGTTGTAGCTGTACAGTGTGGATGGAGGCTGCATGCTGGTTTGACTTACCACTGGGATGTGCTGTGCACATACTAATTCTTCACCTGAAGAATGAACAAATGATTAAACCTTGATAGAGTTTGGTACACGTGTGCCAGGTACTCTGTGCAACAGAGAGAACTGTGAAACACTAGTCGTGGAACATGGATTTTAGGCCTGTTGTTCCTTTAGGTAATGCCCTGGCATGAGGTGTAACTCATACATTACAGTGTGTTGAATGTGATTGCTGTGTGAGAGCAGGTACACAGCAACAGGACAGGTAGAAACAATAACTTCTTTCAAAGCAACTGGGAAAAAGACCCATGTAAGCAAGAGATGAGTGGACAGGGTTTCATGCTGGACGCTAGAGGCTGGAGTCTGACAGTGATACTGCAGCTGTCACTGTGCCATTTGGCAGTGAATTCCAGCCACACATGCAGTGTCCTGTCCTACCTACTTCATGTTAGAGACAGAAAAGCCTGCATGTCTGCTTCTTAGCAGCTGTGATTCACCTTAAGTTGCTTAGGTATTAATTTTATGTTAATGTACCATGCTATAAATAGGGATGGGGTAACACCAACAGAGCTCCAGTTTTCCATGAATGCCGTAGGAGTGGCAGACTCTAACAGCTGGAGTGGATATGGTTTTGGCAGCTGTCCTTAAGTGTTTGTGACTGGTAGCTGGAGTGCTAGAGAGACCAGACTTCTCAAAGTTTTCAGAGACTGGGTACTTCTGCCTTTTGTAACTAAGACTGATCTGTGGACAGTACTTTGGCGTTCTCAGGAAATACTGGATGGGAGTAATTCTGTGTGTTATGTTAATGGGGTGAACAGATGATGCATGTGACATTTTGGATTATAGAGTTTAAGGGTTGGAATGGACCTTAGAGATCATCTAGTCCCTATCTCCTGCCCTGAGCAGGGACACCTCCCCACTAGATCAGGTTGCTCAAGGCTTCATCCAGCCTGGCCTTGAACACTGCCAGGGTTGGAGCAGCCACCACATCCCTGGGCAACCTGTGCCAGTGTCTCACTACCCTCAGAGTGAAAAACTTTTCTCACATCCAGCTTAGACTTTCCTTCCTTCAGTTTGAACCCATTACCCCTTGTCCTGTCATTACAGTTCCTAACAAAGAGTCCCTCTCTGTCTCCCTTCTAGGCCCCATCTTACAGCCCTTCTCAGCTGCTGAAATGATAGTGCAGTCTGTGGGCAGTATTTACCATTTAGGTAAATATAAGGAGAGGTTTAAAAAGCTTGAGGTGTTTCTTTAGTTGTTGGGTTTTTTTTTTCATAAGGGGAATATCAGGAATCTGGCTTGTCTTTCTTTGACAGAACCACAGGTTAGCCCAGTGCATGCCCTGGAGAGACATTATTCAAGATATAAGTTCAGTCCTATTACAGAATTGTGACATAATGCAAATAAGTATGTAAGATCTTCAGGTGTGACACTGCACAACCTGTATGGGTGGAAAAGATGTCTGTGATGCATTGCTTTTGAAAACAATGTTTCCTGTAGAAAATACACGTTTCTGCTGGAGTTCATATTTTTGGTGGGTGATTGTTTTCTTTCAGGCATTTGTGGAGGCTCAGAACAAGCTTACAGTGCCCTTTCTGGAGCAATGTCCTGTCAGAGGACTGTTCAAAGAACGAATGACTGAGCTCTACGATTATCCTAAGTACAGTTGCCACTTCAAGAAAGGAAAAAGGTATGTGAGGAATGTCTGTGTAGGTGGTGATGAATGTGAAGCAAGTCAGAAGCAACTACTAATTAGGAAAACAAATTATAAATTATATTTGTATTTATTCCTTTGAAGTTGGGAAATAGGAAAAGTAAGCCAGTGGTAACATATATGGTTGCATGATGCAGAGCACAGGATGTTTGACTGTCTCCAGTTCCCAGTCATATTACCTTCTTGTTCTTTGTTGTCTTTTTTTTTTTTTTTGTAGGAAGATTTGTGAATTTATCAGATCTCAGACAACTTTGTTGAATAATGGTTGTAAAAATAAAGTTTTGAAGAGTTTCTTTCAGGCTTGGTCACTGTCAGTGTAGTTAAAGGCACATCATCCTGAAAAGAGCATAAATCTGTCATGTGCATGTTGTTCAAAATATTTGCTAAAATACTACTCTTATGTTGGTTATACTTTGAGGAGCTGGTAGAGTTTTTTTTGTTTAGTCATAGCCTGTGAAAAGCACTGGGGATTCCCTTGTGAGAAACTCCTCCTGTCTCTGCAGGGGATAAGGGAAAAATCATTTGGATGACTTAAATCAACTGATGCAGGATGATCTAAGAAACAAAAAAACCCCTACTATATTCCAGTGCCTAGCCTGCTTGTGTCCCTGTTTTAATTCTGTGGCTAGGTAAAGAAATAGTGCTTCTGTGGCTTACCCAAGGTCTGGAGACTCCAGCTGCTACTGAATTTTATGTGACCTCTTTTGGAAACACGAGCAAGCTTCTAGGGGAATGGGGTAAAGAGATGAAACTGCTTGTTAGCTTAATAACATCTAAAGATTGTATTAGCAGTTGAAATAGAGGTAGTGCAAACAAGGAGCCATTCTTAACAGTGGGAAACACTAAGAACCTTTCTCAAGACTTTCAATTCACTTGATCTTTTTGAGTGGGCACCCAGATATGCCAGGTGTGTGTTCATCATCATCCACAGCTGATGAGAAAGAGCAGAGAATGTCTCATTGCATTAAGATTTCTGTGCAGATATTGAGGGAGATTTGCTTCAGTTTTCTCTGCTGTGAGGAACATGTAGATACTTGTTACTAGGAGAAGGAAATTCTGTACTATGTGCAGTTTTGTGGAAGTATATTGCAGGGAGTGAACCCAAGCTGATGTTGATTTAAAATGTCATGGATGTGGTGTAGCATGCCAGTGTATAGAGGTGTGAGGTTAAAGCCCAGAAGCAGTGGAGTGGTTTAGGACAGTGCTGCATCCAACACTGTTGGATGCCCTCAACGTAAGAAGGGCATGGAACTGCTGGAGCAAGTCCAGAGGAGGCCACAAAGTTGCTAAGAGGACTGGAGCATCTCCCCTATGAAGACAGGCTGAGGAAGTTGAGGCTATTCAGCCTGGAGAAGAAAAGATTGTGTGGAGACCTCAGAGCACCTGCCAGGGTCTGAGGGGGCTACAGAGAAGCCAGAGAGGGACCCTTTGTTAGGAGCTGCAGTGACAGGACCAGGGACAATGGGTACAAATGGAAGGTGGGGAAATTTAGGTTAGATATTAAGAAAAAGTTTTTTCCTATGAGAGTGGCCAGACACTGGCACAGGTTACCCAGGGAGGTAGTAGGTACCTCAAGCCTGGCAGTCAAAGCCAGGCTGAATGAAGCCTTGAGCAACCTGATCTAGTGAGGAGGTGTCTCTGCCCATGGCAGGGAGGGTTGGGACTAGATGGTCTGTAAGGTCCATTCCAACCCCTAAAATTCTATGATCCAGCAAAGTGTGCCTTATTGAGCGAGTCAGGCAACGCTTGTTAGGTGGTATGTGATGGCCATGCAGGTGTAGCTACACTGAATCTGATTCTGGAGCAGGCCTGGACAGTGGCTGCTCTGAATTCTCTGACCTGTTCTACCTGTGCAGTGTAAATATGCCTGGATGTGGTGACTTTGATGCTGTTTTGATGTTGCAGAAGTTCTCATGGCAGTGATGAATATTGTCTCCACTAAGAGACACAAAGTCTTAATTTAATTTGATGCAGCTGACTGGTCTCTAGGAAGAACATTTATGCCAGGAGCGTAATGTGCTTGTAATTTATAACACTTTTCTTTGATTTTTATAGATGTGTTTTTAGTCTTTCTGAGTGATACTCTATTTCTTGGCATGTGCTGAACTTAAATCAGAGTGGTTTGAGAATCATACCAAAAAAAGTATGTTATGGTGTTTGAGGTGATCAAGAGGCTCTGCCAGGTTAAGTGGCACTAAGTAGGGGGTGAGGGAAAGAACTATTCTATTTGAAGAACTATCTAAACTTCCTATGACACTTAAATATTCCTAAATTTAATTACTCCAGTCTTCTGCCAAAGAATAGCTGCTAAAGGGGAGTACCTGAAAAGCTGTCCTGTAGAAAGGAAGAGTGCCCAGGGAGGTGCTGTGTCTGTCACTTGTTCGACCTTAGCTTCCCAGCTTGTTGCCCAGCATTGCAGAGGTGAAATTGGCTAGAAAATGTGTGGTCAAATGGAAATTACTTTTCTTTTTCTTGTATTTCTTTGAATTTTTCAGTTTTGGGCTTGCTGAACATTCTTGTTAGTACTTGGACATATTACTAACTCAGATTGTCAGCCAAGTCATGTGTTTGTGTAGTAAAGTTCTATGAAGGAAGAAAAGTGTAGTACCTCTGACTTGCATAGAATATGGGTATTCATTTCTTTGAGCTCTGTAGTGTCTTATGATGTGAAGAATATCACTCATTAAAGACAATTCTGTAATTATCTCTTCCTACAACTTTTTTTAAACGCACAATTTTAGGGACATTGGTAAATACAGAGAAAACAGTTTCGATTCTGTTTCACTGGAACACATCTGCCATCCAGTGTGGATTGAAAACAGCTATGTGAATGATAAAGCTGAGAACATAAGTGGTGGGAGTCTGTGCCAGTGCTTCTAACAGAGACACACTACAGCTGCCATAGACAGTTATGTAGAGTTTATAGTATACTTATCTTGGTTTGAAATGCACTGTGGCAAATGCAGCTTTTCATTCTTAAAAGATGTTTTGAATGCATCCTGCTGTCTCTTCTATACAGTCTTTATCACATTGGAATAAGATTCCTGACATTTTTAGAAGCCTAGAAATTGGTCTCTCTGCTACCTCTGTTCTAAGGTGAAGACAAAAACACCTATAAGAGGAGGTTAAATCCCTGATGGCCACAGAGGAAGCCATGATTCCTCATCTACTGTGATGCTTGTGTTTCCCTTATGTATTTATTTGTCTGTCTTTCATTCATTTTATGACAATCTCATACAAGTTTTTTGTGCTTGCCTAACTGAAAATCAGACTTCTTCCTACTTATTTTTCCCTCTTGTGTTCCTTTAGGTATTTTCACTTCTACAATACAGGACTGCAGAACCAGCGAGTTTTATATGTGCAAGACTCCTTGGATGCTGATGCCAAAGTTTTTCTTGATCCAAATAAGCTTTCTGATGATGGCACTGTGGCTTTACGAGGTTAGTGTGCAGTAGTTCCTG
>NW_008652571.1:8310-9690 GCF_000695815.1 Acanthisitta chloris
TAACGGTTTCCAGTTCTTCACCTGTAAAAGTATGGCTTTTTTCAGTCAAAGTAGCCACAATAGCCATATGTGGTTTTGTATAGGGTTTCAGAAGAACTCTTCTACATCTACATTGTATCCACAATAACTTGGTTCATTTTCTCAATGCTTTTTTTCAGAACTCTGTCAGATTTCCACTGAATCAGGAACAGCTATTCAGGCTGTCCATAGAAAGGAAAAAAACCTTGTGTTTATATTGACTGGTTCTCTTAAAATTGTATTCTGCATCTTGGCCACAAGCCAGCAAGTTAGAGACTGTGAAGGAACATAAATATTAACTTTTATGAGAATCACAAAACTGCTTGTGTTCACTAGGGCTGTTAACTTCAACTAACAACACTTTCAGCTAACAGCTGTCCATTTTCTCACTCCCTAGTGGCTTATTCTAGAAGCAAGACTCTTGGACCTAAAGTCCTTCAAGCCTGTTCAAGGCCAGTTAATAAAAACAGAGGACAGAATTAGTGAATGCTTTTTAAAGTGTGACCTAGTTGAAAAGAATCAATATGGCTATTTTTAGTGAGAGGTCCTGCCTTAAACTGTGGGTATAAGGAATTGGGTTCACATAGCCTCTGTATTTCTAAAAGGCTTATGACAAGCTACTTCTAAATGCACGTAGAATTCCAACAGCCACAGAACAAGAGGGGA
Source organism: Acanthisitta chloris (assembly GCF_000695815.1). Classification (NCBI taxonomy): domain Eukaryota; kingdom Metazoa; phylum Chordata; class Aves; order Passeriformes; family Acanthisittidae; genus Acanthisitta; species Acanthisitta chloris. Next base: position 8,995 of record NW_008652571.1, read on the forward strand.
AACTCCTGGTGTTGATAAATAATTGATTTAAAGGCAGGGAAAGGGTTAACCGATGGGCTGTCAAAGTGGAAATCACCAGTACACTTCTGTCAGGGACTAGGCTAGGATTTGCAGCGTTTATATGTACTAGAAAGAGTTGTGAGTAGTGAGGTAGGAGAGTTTGGTGGCAATACAAAGTTATTCCAGCTGAAGGCTGAAGAATGGCTGAGGAGCTGCAGGAAGACCTTAGTAACAGCAAGCGGGCAATAAATCAACAGGTAGAAGTCTCTGTACAGATAAATAAAGAGATGCACAGAGGGCAAACAATCCTAACCTCATTTGTGGAGGAATGGATGGAATGAACTCTTGAGCTGAGCACGGCCACTTGGGAACAATGCTTAAACTGCAATAGGTAGTTCCATGAAAATGTCAGCCTGGTTCTCAGTGGCAACCAAACAAGCACATCAGATTCTTAAACCTATATCTGATTTTTAAAGTTCAGTCCTTCACAATGCAGGCACCAAACCCAGGACTACAGTACAGAAACATACTAGAATGAATGTAGGAAATGACTCCCAGGCTGGCTGCCATTCTGATATCCATCCAGCAAAAAGTGTGTGCCAGAGAACATTGAATGAAATTACGGTAGATTCAAATTGATGGCCTAATTATTATCTATATTAGTAACATTGACTACTCTGGTACCTTGGGGCAAGC
>NW_008652572.1:0-5220 GCF_000695815.1 Acanthisitta chloris
CCCCTCAAACCCGGCTCAGGGCACGGGGAACGCAGTGACACACTGTGTTCCCCCTCAAACCCGGCTCAGGGCACGGGGAACGCAGTGACACACTGTGTTCCCCCTCAAACCCGGCTCAGGGCACGGGGAACGCAGTGACACACTGTGTTCCCCCTCAAACCCGGCTCAGGGCACGGGGAACGCAGTGACACACTGTGTTCCCCCTCAAACCCGGCTCAGGGCACGGGGAACGCAGTGTCACACTGTATTGCCTCTCAAACCCCCCTCAGGCACGGGCAGTGCTATGGTACACTCTTCTGTTCCTTCTCAAACCCAGCTCAGGACACAGGCAGTGCAGTGCCATGCTCTGTGTTCCCTCTCAAGCCCAGCTCAGGGCATGGGCAGTGTGATGCTACACTCTGTGTTCCCTCTCAAACCCAAATCAGTGCATAGGCAGCATGATGGTACACTCTTTGTTGGCTCTCAAAGCCAACTCTGGGGATGGGCAGTGGAATGTTACACTCTGTGTTCCCTCTGAAACTCAACTCAGGAAGTGAAGAGTGGGATGGTACACTGTGCTCACGCTGGAGATCCAGATCCTAACCCTTGTCTTCTGTCTCTTTTCTCTTGTCTGGCTCTTTAGGAGGGTGTTACTCCTCTTCCCGGATGGATCATGATGGAAGCCACAAGCAAACAGTTGGGCTTGATGATCCTTGTGGGTCCCTTCCAGCTCTGAATGTTCTGTGATTCTGTGAAGCATTTTAAATGATGAAATAGGGGGTGTAGCTATTGTGAAGGTGTTGTCCTGTCTGTCATGGGTAAAAATAAAGTAAAGCTTAGGGGAAAAAAACCTACAGGTGGTTAGGAGAAGGTAAGAGCTCACTCACCAAGGGTCTCTTGGTGTGTTCAGCCTGGAGAAGAAACTGAGGGAAGACCTCATCATTGTATATAACTTCCTCAGAAGGGGCAGCACTGATCTCTGCACTCTGGCAGTGACAAGTCCTGAGGATATGGCCTGAAGTTGCATCAGGGGAAGTTTAGGCTGGATCTTAGGAAAAGGTTCTACCCCCAGAGGGTGGTTGGGCACTGGAGCAGCTCCCCAGGGCAGTGGTCACAGCCTCAAGCCTGACAGAACTCAAGGAATGTTTGGACAATATTCTCAGGCACTTGGTGGGAATATTGGGTTGTCCTGTGCAGGGCCAGGAGTTGGACTTGGTGATCCTTGTGGGTCCCTTCCAACTCTGAATATTCTGAGATTCTGTGAAATGTGTCCTGCTGGTGGTTTGAGGAGGTAGGGGGATCAGCTGTGAAATTATAAATGCTGATGGCAGGTGATAATTGTTTCAGGTGAGATACTGCTATGGTGTAAGAATTCAGCTATGACACATCTTTAATATGTCTTGAAATTCACATTAAAACCATACTGTCATGGAGATGAGTCAGGCTTTAGGAAGAGCCCTGAAATAGTGAAAGTATGAGTCTTTCCAAAAGAATGCATAAAGGAAAAATAACAGAAACATTTATTCCTTTGATTCCTTTTGACTGGCTTCAAAACTTGCAAGCTTTTTTGTTTGCTATGGGCAGAAGTCAAGCTGTGTTTTACCTGAGGAAGCTTTGCCATCAAGTGCTCTTCAAACTAGGAGTCTCAGAGCATATTTCATTGTATTAATTTTAATAATATCAGTTGGTTTGGTGTTAATTCTTTGCCCAGATTCTAACTTGGGGATGTACCTGAAGTAGTTGCAAGTAACCATTTAAGCCAATGTTAAAGGTAAGTTTAGCTGCTGCTGTTTGCTCTGACTTTGCTGAGCAATCACCAACGTTCATGTACAGTGAACTGTATAAAGGAGTTAATCAGATAACCTTTTATTAAATACACTCATTAGCTCAGGTTAGATTTAGTTCAAGTAGTTACCATGCAATCAGCAGTGCAGATTGCACAAATGTTGTTGCAGAACGCCAGAAAGAGAGCAGGATCATTTCCAACTACAAGAATAGTTTAGGAACATGATTCCATAATGTTAGAGTGAATTTTAAAACACAACATGTTTCCAGAAAAAAATCACTTCTTCACACTTAAATAATAAGAAAACTCTGAGTATCTTCTGCCCAAGATTGAAAGACTTTTTCTCCTCCAAATTGCTTCACCAAACAAAAGCATTTTCATGCTGAAACTCCTCCTGGGGCTCTGAACAAGTGCATAGTGGTGGAATTAAGCCAAAATTAACCTCTGCACATATTTCTGAGCTGCTGCTTCTGACCAAAGCCTCTTGATATTGTATCATTTGAATCACTATACAAGCAGTTATGGCTCTTACACTTCTTCCAGATTACTCAAGTCTTGTTCACAGTATGTTTCCAAGTGTGTCTGTTAACACTGGACAGGGATTATATCCTGTATTTGCAGTGTTGAACATATAACCTGTGTTCTCCTTATAAAAAATGAATTTGTGTGTGTGTATTTTTAGTTGCCTTTTTCCCTGCTGTGTCTTTAAGTTCAGCTGTATCTGAAATTCAGGATCTTCTATCACACAATAGTGGTTATAAAATAACCTTTTCTGTTTATTTCTGTGTATTTCTGTCTCTTTCCCAAGGTGAAAATGCCTTTATTTTCTGATTGTACTGTTAAAGTGCAGTTGTGTACTCCTGCAAGTTTCCTGCTATTAAAACTTTTATCTCCAAGAAAATATTTGAAGTCTGAAATGCCTTATGACTCTTACTACTATTACAATCTGTTCCAAGCCTTACAGTCCTGTTGTTGTTGGGAGAACCTGCCTGGAAGAACTACACAGACATCAGGTTAATCCTGCAGAGCTACTTGTGTGGATTTGCATCCAGGGGCTCAAATTCCCAATGACAGGACGAAAACCAAGACGCTTCTGTCCAGGATTTGCTTGGAGTTTTGGAGAACTGGGAGGCAAAGGTGGGGAATAACTAAGTCTTGAACACCATATGAGTGTGTGCTGCTGCAGTTTGTGAAGCATTTAGCCAGCCCAAGCAGATCGTAGAACGTTAAGCGGTTGAAATGGATCTCAGACATCATCTAGTCCCAACCCCTTCCCCTGGGCAGGGACACCTCCCACCACAGCAGGTTGCTCAAGGCTTTATCCAACCTGGCTGTGAACACTGCCAGGGTTGGGGCATTCACAGCCTCCTTGGGCAACCTGTGCCAGTGTCTCACCATCCTCACATTAAAAACCTTCTTCCTAATATCTAATCTACATTTCTCCTCTTTTGATTTATCCCCATTACTCCTTGTCTTATCACCACAGTTCCTAATGCAGTGTTCCTTTCCAGCTTCCCTGTAGCCCTTTCAGATTCTGGAAGGTTACTATGAGGTCTCCATACAACCTTTTCCAGGCTGAACAGCCCCAACTGTCTCAGCCAGTCATTGAAGATGAATGATGCTCACAGCTTGCTGTGCTGCTCTGTGGGTTATGTTACAACTCGCAGTTGTACGACCATGAAGGAGTTAAAAGTGAGAGAATCTGAGTCATCTTTCCTTTTCCCTATTTCCTTGCCCCAGCCTGGGATTGTCTTTGTCTTCACAAGCCTTGCCTAACCCCCAGTGTTAAGCTCAGCCTCTTTAAGCACATGAACTTCCCCCAAAATTTTACTGAAAACTACACAGTGACAAAGGTATTAGTCTCTCCGGTTTGCAAACTGGGCACCAGTTTACTTTCCTTTTCCATTGCTGTTTTCAGCCTGAAACAACACTGTAGGTCTAAGTAAACTTTCAAGCTGTCCAGGATCAATATAATTTCTAATATTTATATTAGAATCATTTATATTTCTAATTATTTATATTCACTTGCTTCCCCACACATGGAGCCCTGGAAGAGTAATTAGTCAAAATCAGGAGCAAGTAATTTGCTGGGGAGTTGACTTCAACTTAAAAGCAATAGACAGTTTGGTGATGGGTTAAAAGTGGAACTTGACAGAGAAAATTCAAACTCCCCAAGGCAAATCAGGCCCTAATGTGGCTGAATTCTGCTCATGGAATGGCAGAAGCTTGCCAGAGGTACCCAGTGCTTGTAATAAATGTGTGGCAGTAGATAAGTGTCACAGTGGAGTGATTACTTTGCCTTAGACCCAGGCTTCCTATTCTGCCAAGTGGCTTTGCTTCCTTCCCATCAAGTTCATCCCAATCCAGCACACCACAGAGAGGTTTGTATCTGCCTCCCTTGATTGCAGAGGGAAACAAATTTAATTCCCGATTTGATACGCTGCAGAATGCCACAATGAAGTGATTTTTTCATTATCTGAGGTTATGTAATCAAGGGTTTGGTGGATTTTTTTTCCCTCAGTGTAGCGATGTGTTTAAATAGATGTTCAATACACAGTGCTGTTTTGAGGGATTTTTAAAGCCTTACTGAATTTAGATACTTTTCAGCTCAAGAGCTGTTATGGTTTGTAAAATAAATCCACTTGTTGAATGTAGAATTATAGAATGGTGTTGGTTGGAAGGAACCTAAAATATCTAGTTCCAACCCTCTCACCACAATATAATATGTATTACTTGTACTCTGGAGGGAAAATGTCTGTTAGCTGACAGCACAAAGGTGTCTTCAGTGAAAGGACCTGAAATATCTTTGTGGATTTAAATACAAATAGTTGAGGATGACAATCTCAGTGTCTGACAAGGCTGTGGATATAAAAGGCTGCTCTGGCAAGCTGCCAGTGCCTAAACATTGCTGAGGCTTCTGCTCATCTCCTAGTCAGGAGGAAAACATGTGATGGGAAAGGGTTTGAGAAAGAAGAGAGAGTTTAGGAGTGGCCTGAGGGGAATAGAGTGAATGTATGGAGTCACTGAGTAACCTCTTAAAAGAAATGGTTAGGCCACTTAAAATCAAAAAAGACCAAGAAATTACTTAAATTGTTAGAATCTTGGATATTTCTCTCTTATGTAGGACATGGAAGATGTTTTGAACTATCCTTAAATTCTCTAAGATTTTAAATTACCTATAATGCTGCATTCAATATTGATAAGAAGTAAGCCCTAAAGGGCCAGGAAGTGCCTGCTGAGTGAACAAAGGGAAGAGATAAATCAAGATAGGGGAAGTATGCCCTAAAGAGCCATTAAGTGCCAGCTGAGGGAGGGGAAGGTGACAATGATTTCTGAGAACTAATTGTAATAATAATGACCACCCATCCCTGGAAATAATTAATATGTATGATCATTTAATGTATAAAAGCCATGAAGTTTTTGTCCCTGGTTGCACAAGTTTGGTGGAGTGATCC
>NW_008652572.1:5233-6265 GCF_000695815.1 Acanthisitta chloris
AGTCCTGAATAAACAAATCCCTGCTACTCAGAGATACAAGTCTGTGAGTAGTTCTTTTCCAGGTTTTCTCGGCATCAATATAATAAACATAAAGAGTCTCTTACTTCTGTCTCTGTTGCTGACAAGCAGAAACAAATACATTTCCCCCCTTGATTCGACAATTTTCCTTTTGAAATCAGCAGTGTAAGACTCTTGGAAGCTGGAAATTCACCATTCACTGCATAAAGCAGCAGCTGCAGCAGCTGTGCATGGTTTCCATATACCCCCAAGCTGATGCACCTCTCTGCTACCTGTGAAAGACTGCTCTGAGAGAAAAGGATTATTTCAGAGCCTGTATCAATCAGGTTGTAATGATGAGAGTGGAGATGCAGTTAATAATCCAGCAAGAACTGCAATGAGGAGCAGCACAGCTTTGTCCTGCTGACCCGGACTGCATACAAATCACCTTGTCCACGTGCTCCTCCCTTGGGCCATCTCACTGCTGAGGCTTCCAAGCTTTTTGTCTTCCCTCTCCCATTGTCTTCTCTCTTCCATTGTCTTCAAGGATAGAAAGAAGTGTGCTGAGACATAAGATTGCTGGTGCCCAGAAAGTTTTATTAATTAGACCAATGTCTGTAATTGATGAGAATCGTATTAAAATGAGGAACCTAAAGGAGTTGGGTCATAGAGAACATAATTGAAAGGTGTAGTGGTTGATGGTCATATTAAAATGAGGAATCTAAAAGAGTTGGGTCATAGAGAACGTAATTGAAAGGTGTAGTGGTTGATGGTCACTACATTCCTCATTGGAAGGAGGAACAAATTTTCAATGCATATACCTGAGCAAATATTTTAAAATAATTACCAGCGAATTGCTTTTATACAAAATAATCATAGAATCATAGAATGGTTTGGCTTGGAAGGGACCATAAAGCTCATTCAGTTGCAAACCCCCTGCCATGGACAGGGACACCTTCACCAGACCAGGTTGCTCCAAGCCCCATCTGGCCTGGCCTGGAACACTTCTGGAAGGGGACAGCCATAGCTTCTCTT
>NW_008652572.1:6503-7207 GCF_000695815.1 Acanthisitta chloris
TCTCTGGGCAACCTGTGCCAGTGCCTCACTACCCTATATATCATGCATGGCTATTATTTATCACTGTCTGTCATCGATTATTTTAAATGCTTTATGAAAGTGTGAAATGGAGGCAGAAGAGAGGTGACAACAACCTATGCAGTATTGCTCACTAGGTCACCACAGATGAAGAATACAGCAAGTCCCAGTCCAGTGAACCCCAGTTCCATCTCTGCTGGCTCTAACAGGAAAGTTAAAGGTGAGCTGATGTTATCACATTTAGAGTTAAAAGCCTAATATCACCAAGCTACAAAAATTCAGTGATTTCAGTTTTGATGGTTTGACTTCTTAGCTCCCCTCAACTGCCAAATAAAACAATATTACAAAGAAGTTCGTCCTTGTGGGATTTTTTTTACATTGTTGAGTATTGCCTCCTTCAGAAGGAAGACAAAACACTGCTGCTGTCAACAAGTTTGTCTTGTTTTACTTCCTGAACAATCAGAAGTAATCTTAGAGAGTAAGGATGTAGGCAATGAGAACTAAGGAATTGATTACTATCTGGGAGACAACTAAAGCTAGAAAAATGTGGCATTTTCGGATTCTGCATTTGCTTTACCCATAATGAATTAATTTATTTTATGAGTTTACTGAGAAAATGTGGGACATTTAGCCATGGTTTTTATATTAAGGAAGTAAGCGTAAACAATATTGTCTTTTATTTCATC
>NW_008652572.1:7217-9505 GCF_000695815.1 Acanthisitta chloris
ACTTGGGATAGCTCTGATGCATCTACTGGGACAGCCTTGGTGCATCCACCCAAGTTCATCAACCTGCTCTGACATTGGTTCAGGTTTTTCATGCTTTTCAGGACTCATTATCTATGTGTTTGAGGCATTTTTTAAGTTTGTTCATCCTATTGCAGCCCTCCCATTTTTATGGGTAATGGGAAATTGATTGTAGGTTAGTCTGAAGTAAATGGCAAGATTTCAGATTTAACTACAAGCAGAATTTGGCCTTTGGACTTTCTGGACCTCTCCTATATTTCTAAGTCTGGGTTTTCATCCTTAATAAAGATAAGAACTATTCTTGGAAATCATCTCAGGATGTCTGTGGAATCAGCTTCAGACACTTCATACATGACTGGCTCATTTTTTACATCTCATCTATGTTCTGTGTGCTGAAGGAAATCAAGCAAATACCATTTTCTTGAGTACATATATATGTGTGTGTCTGTCCACCTTGCCCATAATAACTTTTGATTCTCTTGGCTAGCTTCATCCATGTTTGAAAAAAAAAGAAAAATTAAAGATTTAAAAAGAAATAGCACATTGATCTAATAAAGTTTAATGAATTTAGTTGCTAAGGAGGGCAGAGGAAATTTTGTGCTCTCTCTGAGCTGTGTTAACAGAGATTTCACTGCATGAGAACACAGTGCACTCATGAACAAACAACTCAAACATAACATGCAGCTAAAAACTACACCCTAGTAGCTAAGTTTTCTTTAACAAAGGAGGTTTGGTAGTTTCTTGCTCATGGAATGATTTATTCTACAAATACAGAGGCAGCTGTTAAACACCTTGGATGCAATAAACCTAGCATTCTGCTAGAGCATCACAGTTACAACTGAGCAATAAACGTCAAAAAGGTTATTTTGATCTGGTAAGTAGCAAGGGCTGTCCTGACCAGAGTAATCTGACTAAAAACATATTTTGAGCAACCTGGTTTAGTGGAAGGTGTCCCTGCCCATGGCAGGGGCTTGGAATGAAATGAGCTTCAAGGCCCTTTCCAACACAAACCCTTCTATGATTCTCTGATTTCCAGATTTGCAGTGGAGTCTCTGACCTGCAAAGGAGAACTTCAACTTCTGGCACTAACCTACATCTTTGTTTTTTTTTAGCAAATCTTAGGACATTTATTATGCAAAGATGATGCTACTTGCCTTCAGCTGGTTCTTGTTTAGGAAGGCATCAAAAAAGAAAAAAATCATTCCAGCTCTCCTGTACTGCTCATTGTTTTCAAGTACTTGAGATTTACACAGCTGTGAAGAACAATAGGAACTGCAAGTAAGAAAACATGATCACAAGGAAGAAATATTTTTGTCTGCAGTTAGGTGGAAATCACAGCACAGGAAGCAGGCATTAGGATTCCGTGCACACCATCCATCCACCTTGTCTTCACCTCAGCAACCCTCCAGCTGGTTCAGGCATTCCAAAAACAAACTAGAACAGGATTTTCTGGGAGAGAACAGGATGAGTAGGAGCCCTTCCCACCTCTTCATCAAACTGCTGGTCCCCAGGGTACACGTTTGTTTTGCCAATCCAGAAATCAGGATGAAGCTGGAAAACAAGTGCCTGCAGCAGAAACAAAGCCATGTGAGATAGAGACCTGGGAGCAAGCTCTCATGGAGTGTATTTTCCAGCAAATTCCATGCAGCCACGACCAGATGAATGGCTTTCCAAATTGTAATCGAGATCTTAAAGAAAATTTTCCATATGACTTCTAATATTGAAAATGGAGCTATTTTTGGAGCTATTTGGATATTTGAGCTATTTTCAGTTCTTCAGATGAACAGAAGAAGACATTGGACACTGGAATGTGCTGCCCAGGGAGGTGGTGGAGTCACCATCCCTGGAGGTGTTTAAGGAGAGACTGGACGTGGCACTTAGTGCCATGGTCTAGTTGCCATGGTGGTGTTAGGTCATAGGTTGGACTTGATGATCTCAGAGGTCTTTTCCAACCTTAAGGATTCTGTGATTCTGTGTGAATCCCCAAAGTTTAGGGGTTCGCCGGCGCGCTTCAGCGCGCTCGGTGTTTTGTCCCCTCCGGCTGCCCGTACCCTGCCGCCGAGCCATGGCGGGATTTCGGCGCCGTTTCCACAAACACCTCCTGGACTACAATTCCCAGCGCAACTCGCGCCCTCGCGCAGGCGCAACAGGCACACCCCGCGCCATCTTGCCACCCGCTTCTGCCATCTCCTCACTGGTAGTGCGCGGCAGGGACTACACCTCCCGGCGTGCCCCGCGGCTCCCGCGCCCGCGCAGTGCGCTCCTCCGCC
>NW_008652573.1:0-7101 GCF_000695815.1 Acanthisitta chloris
CCCGCCGGGCTCGGGCTGCTCCAGCGCCCGCGGCGCCGGGCACGGAGAGCAGGTTGGACATTCAGCCCGGCCTGAGATGCCAGGCCTGGCTGAGTACCCCATGCCCTCAGCAGAGCGAGGTGCTGGAGAAGTCAGCCTCCCTCCAGGGGAAGCCACTCCCAAGTAGCAAAGGTTTCCTGGATGCTGTGAAAAGACTTTCCAAGTGGAAACTCTCCTGCCCTTCCTAGTGGAAGGGACTGCATGAGACACCAGCATCAGAGCCAGACCTAGCTATACCCACAGGACATTCAGCACCACACTATGGTTACTGGAATAAAGCCAGCAAAAGAAATTACAAATGAAATGCAATGGAATTTCAATTGACCAGAACATTTCATTTGGCCCAAAAGCAAATGAGAAGCCCAGGGCTCCCTATGAGCAGGAAGAAACAGCAGCACTGTGCCGTGTCCCAGCCCTGCTCTCCCCACCGTGGGCACTTGTGTCCTCAGGCCCTACCCTGGCTCATGCAGCAGCACCTGCTGTTGGGAAATGGCCTTTTGCAATATTCCTTCCTGCCACATCCATCTCTGACAGCAAAAATAAACATCATGTGCCTTACATCATGTTATATGTTCTCACAGATCTGCCCAGCCAAGCCAACCCCTGCCTTGATTCACACACCACCTGACCTCAGCGGGTTTGGCACCACAGGGATTTTCTCCAGGCTTGGGAAGGTTGTTCCTTCTTTCCCTGCCGTGCTGTGTGGGAGGTTAGATGTGGGTGAGTGCAAGCCAGTCCTGTGATGACAGGAGGTTGGCTCACACAGGGTTGTAATGGGGCTGAGACTCTGTTCTGTGCTCTGTGGCTGTCTGGCAGGTCTATGTTCCTCCTGCCTGCTGCTGAGCACATCCCCAGAGACTGTGTATTTCCATGTCCTCCAAGTCTCATTCCTCTTACACCTGCAGTGAATCTATGTATTTGTGGTTTCATGAACTGTGAGCAAGAATTTACCTGCTCAAGGGATTCTGCTTCCAAGTGCATAAGTTATTCACAGAAACCAGTGTAATACCTGGTGGCAGTCCCAGATGGTCTTTTGTGTGCCAGTGATAGGAGGATTTGGGGTTTTTTAGCACTTTACCCCTTTGTTGTGATTCTTTCACCACTGCTGGCAGTGGTAACATTGAGAGCAGCAGTTTCAGGGTGTGCAGACAGCAGAAAGTGAGGGAATTAATTCCCCTTTGGTGCTCCTGGTTGAAGAACACATCAAGTTCAAAGGAGACATAGGCAAGGTCCACATGACAGAGTCACTGGGTTTAGGTCAGCCTTGTCTGAGATACACAGCTCTTTCTCCTTGCTTCATCCTTCCAACTCCTTCCCCTTCTCAAAAACACCTCACCCAATTCTCCTGCCATGCAACTCCCAGTTCAGTCTTTCCAGGGGCTGTACTGGCTTATTTGTTTCACTATCTGCAGGCACAAAGTGAGACTTCGCTGGTGCCCCTCAGTCTTGACAAAGCAGCAAATATTCATAACTCTGTTTGTTCTCAGATTCCTCCTAACTGCACTTGAATTTTGGTTGACGTCTCTTTTTCTGCATTTTCTTTTACTCAGAATAAAGATCTCATTTTTCTGTTGCCTTGCTGTGTTTATGATCTCAAAGGCTGCTCAGGGTCCCAGCTGTGTACCCTTGTGTCCTTTTCTCATCACACAGACACAAGCTGCAGCATGCCATTTCAGCAAAATAAGCCAAAGGCATTTTGGGGGCACTAACAGTGGCATTTTACAACTGCTCCTTGGGGATTTTATCTCCTCCTTCTTAGAAGACCTTCTGTCCTTGAAATACAGTTTTGAACTTTTCACACAGGACCACAATTGCTAAACATTCCTGTGCTATTTAGAGGCATCTTTGCTCTGTTGGTAATGGTGACATGCACAGGAAAGCCACTGCTCAGCTGCCACTCCATTTACTGGCAACAGATGACACCATCACCTCTTGGTGCCTATCACTGAGGGATAAGACTTGCTGTGGGTGAGTCGTGTATGGAAAGGTCTCCCTAACAGTTGTCTCTTTGGTAAAGGTAACTAAAGGTTTGCTAATATTGGAAAGGTTTGGAAGGAATCTGGAGTTTACACATGCCAAGAGTCTCTGAACTGGCAGCACATACCTTTCCAGGGTCTCAGGATCCAGCAGGTGTCTGCCATGGGCTATTACAGCAAACCAGGATTTCATTTTAGGTTTATTCCCCCAGCTCCTGTTAGCAGACTAATGACTTTGCAATTATGATCTGCCACAGCTTCTGTCTTGAAGACATCTCTGCACCTGTCAGCAGAATGTCACTGGGTACTACACCAACTCCCACACCTCCCTGTTTGCTGTGCTGCTGAGATGCTGAATAACCTGCATGGGAAACGCTTCCCTTGGGGTGAGGAGAGCATCACTCTCCTCATTTCACAAAAAGGTCAAGGAAAAATTCCTGAAGGCTTCTGCTAGCCTCCCTGCTCAGAGGGAGTCAAGTTCAGCTCACGTTCATAGCAGCTACCAAATGGGACAGGCAGCACCAACCAGCCCTGTCTGGAGCAGGGCAGAAGCTCATCCTACCTCCCTTACCTGTACCCCATGAGCAGCACAGGGATCACAACTGTTACTCTCTGCCCTGCCAGGCAAAAATTGCTATTGAGTCGAAATGTTGAAGGCTGATGGGAATCTGACAGTCCACAGCGAAGTTGCACTACAGCGCCAGCTGGGAAGTGGGTGGAAATGAATCTTTTGTCAAATAGTCAAACTCCCTTTTCTCCACATTAATTGATTCACAAAGAGCATATCCCTACATGGGTTTCAAGCTGAAAACAAAGCCAGTCTCACCACCCCTGCACTATCTGTCAGTCGCACCACAAAGAGCAGGAGAGCTCACTCCACGGGTGCTCATGTGATCAGATCACGGGGGACAATGAAAAGCCCTACCCTGGCTTTCAATTCCCTGACGTTGTGAGTGACTCCACCTCGAATTCTCTCTAGTTACACCCAAACATCTTGTTCTGCCCTGTGTTTTGAGCTGATCCACAGGGCCGTGACCCCAGGCAGGAGCCCTGCCACAGACTCACAGCCTGGCACTCTGGGCACAGCCCAGTTCTATTTTCAGCCTGAATTTACCTCAGTTTGTATTAAATGCCAGGTGTCTGTTTGGTATCTGCACCACGGTGGCAACCCTCAGATCACATTTGGTTTCCCATGGACCAGATCCAAGGAGTGATGGACGGATGGCTGGATGGGTGCCCAGCTGAAAGCTCAAGAGCCCAGCAGTGAGAAGCATCTCAGCACCTGCGTCTGCCGCTGAACTTGATGCAGACAGGAACATGCCTGGCCCTGAAAACCCAGATATCCACAGGCTCCTGCTCCTCACTTGGTAGCACACCCTCACTCGGGCAATCTCCAAGCCTGGTCATCAGGTGCTTAGTGTGCTGTGCCCTTTCCCAGCCGAGTGTCCTGTGCAGCTGCCCAGACCTGTCTTTCTCACCTTCGGCTGTCAGCTAAGTGCTAAATCCGTAACAGAATCCAAAGAGTTATCAGCTCCTTTCCTATAAGGGAGCTTTGTTTGGGAAAGGTTTCCTCACACACCTCCATATTTGGCATCTCAGGACTCCACTTGAAGTGAAAACCAAGCTCAGTAACACCTCTCCCATCCAGAGCAGGACATAAGGCAGTCATGACAAGGCAGAGTGAAGACCCCCACAGCCCACTACCTCACCCTCGGAATACTGAGCCCTATTGCCTACCTGGGAAAGGGAGAGCCAGCCACCCTCACTGCTCACCCTCTAGACATGGAGGGAGGACTTCACAGCCCTCTACAGCACTGCTCTGGAGCTGAAGGGCTCCATTTTTGTCACCTTTTCCATGTACAGAAACAGGTCCAGATCAACAACTGTGGTTCTTCCTTGGTCGCTTTTTATGCTGTACATACAGTTTTTGAGGCTGGTGGGCGACCAGAACTGTCCTGTAAGCCTGTGTTTGGCTGAAGAAATTATTCTGTCAGCAGCTGATTCCTCAGGAGCAAGTCGCTGAAAAGTCTTAAGTGTTCCCTTGGGAGATAAATGACCTCCTCTAGACAGCAGATGGAGTAGTCACTCGCTGCTGAGGTCTTCTGCACATGTGAGGTTTCAGCTAGAGGCAAATGGGAAGGAATCAAGTGATGTGACAATCTGTCTTGGCTTCTGCTGAGAAGGGAAATGTCACAGCAGTCATTTCTGAGATCCAGAAAGCAGCAGAGGTAGAAAAGCATCGGTTTGCTTTCTTCTGTACTTTTGTAAAGATGAAGGAAGAGCCTTTCTCAGTATGTCCACGATGGAGAGGCTTACAGTGCCTTCTCTCTTCTCTTTAGCACAATTGCCTATCAGACCTCATCTTCCAGGGCACCATGCTGTGGGCCATCAGTGCTTTGGGCAGAAAAAACTTTTCTACAAGACATGTGCTGTGCTCTAAGGCACAGATCAACCACCCCATCACCCCAAACAGCCTGAAGACACCACAGGAAAGCATTAACAAAGCATAATCTCTGAGCTCACAGAATGGAGATGGCATAAATCACACACTTGCAACAGGAAGTCTCTGGAGATGAGCTGGTTGGTCTGCCAGCAATTCCCCTGGGAATCTACCTGGTTTTCACTTCAATCTCTTTTGGTTTGCTACCTCTCCTTGTCATACATGTTGCCTAGCCTAGAGGCAACACATCCTCACAAGACTTATAGGTGTCACAAAACTACAAAGAAAAAAGGAATTTCACACTCGCAAAGCCTCAGCAATATCTATACACTCACACAGGTAAAAAGAGACCTCAAATAATATTTGTAAAAGGACAGACTGCACTCCAGCAGTTTTATAAAGCATTTTCTGGGTATTCTGACTGTGCATCACTTTTCTCAGCCATGTTTCTACTTCTCTGCTCATTCCCATTGTGGAAGAGGTAAGAGAACTCTTCTACCAATTAAACCATAAATCTGGTTCCATGCGCAGCCACAATTACTACTCCTGGTTTCATTTTACACCAAACACTCCACGTCCTGTGCTTCCTGTCATTCACACAGGAGGAAAATACCAGGGACAACTCTGTCACAGCAAACTGTGTGGTTCAAACCTCTGTGGACAGATCCACAGCTGACAGCTTTGCCAGGCTATTTATGAGCTGTGCCTGTTAATACACGACACGGGACATCTGCGAGTAGTTTGCAGTATGAACTATGAAATACACAAAGAGGTTTGGCAGCCTCAGTGGTGAAATTCTGAAGCAACTGCCTCTCAGAAGACCAATACACAAATTTATGGCAAAACCTGATTCAGGGTTTCCATTGGCATGTTGAAAGATAACCAGTTTACAACATTGCATAAGGCATAGCTTATCACTCAGAGTATCAGCTGCCCAAGAGAGCGGAACCATCCGCCTGACTGCTACAGCCTTGAGCTCTTGGAGCTGTAGCATAGTCTGGGCTCACCTAACTGGAAGGTGCTGAGGGAGAGATGTGGTTCAGGAGGGTGGAGCAGAGCTGGCCCTGGGGTTGCTCCAAGCAGCCTCCACGGTAAGAGCCTGTCTGTCTGTAAGGCAGGATCATCATCACCTCATGGTGCCCCCACCCAGAGCAATTATCCCACAATCGTGTGTGATTGGAATGGCAAAATGTCAGCCAGGCCAGCAGGAGAGAACTGCTCCCTGCAGAGACACTCCCCGTGCCCAAGCCCCAGACTGTGCCTGTTCCAGACATGCATGTGACACACACTGAATGAGACATTATACAGCACTGAGAACAAGAGTGTATTTTTGCTGGTAAAACTCTGGGGCTCTCAGCCAGAGATAATGCCTTTTCTCTCTCTCCTGCTGGCAGAAATCTGACCTGAGGTTGTCCTGTCCATTGGCAAAGTCTCCTCAGCAGTCCCTGCACACAGCACTGCAAGAATAGCAAGCACTTTGGCTTCTCTAGTCTTGTCTCTCCAAATCTGGCTAAATCCTCCTCCTGCAGTCCTCTGCCACACAAAGGTCTTCAAGCACAGCCCAAAGGGCTGCAAATCAAAGGCTTCTTAGCTTTTAGTTTTTTGGAGTTGCAACAGAAGCAAGTGTTGCACTCCTGTAATTTTGCTGATGGGGTTGTACTACATCAGTTTGTCACTCCGAGGTGTACGATGAGGTTTTGGCAATGCCCTTTGTATTACAGGAGTGGGGTCAGGTTCAATAGCCACCAAACATTTCAAGGCACATTCACAACCAACGACACCAACACTGCTGTCAGTGCTGAAATGATATGCATATAAATTATAACATCTATAATATAAAATCCAAAGTATGTATGACGAGACACAACCCACATAACACTCACCAATGAGTATGCAAATTGGATGGATTTAGAGGACTAAAGAATAATTTCAGTTTTGTTTTCAGAGTTCCTTTCCGCAGACAAGATAGAGCATCTGTCATTCATCTTCTGTCTTGCCAAAGAAACTGAGAGTACAGGAAGGCACTTAAAGCATTGCTCTGCCCATACAAGATATACCCATCCTTTTTCCTGGGCAGCACACCACACACCTGTAACACATCCAGTCCCTCTCGTGTGACTGTTTGCAGTGCCACACTTAACAGGTAAACAGGGGTTTAGCTGCCCTGTTCTGCAGCTCTCAGCACCTGCCAGTGTTGCAGTCTCTCAGAGCCCAGAATGGAAATGCAGTCAAGAGACATTCATACCAAAGTTTTCTCACTTCCTGATAATAATTTCCTAACCTGTCTTCTTCCCACAATGTTTTTAGTTGCTCCACCTCTATCGACCTGCACCATTAGCCCCAGAAATGGTTCAGGTCCCCACTCTGACCGCCGGGGGTGTTGCCCAGCAGGGGCGGTGGTTCCCGCCTGCTCCCGCTCTGTGTGCTCTCTGGAAGCCAGGCTGGTCACACAGGGCGTGAGCACCAGCACGGCACAGTCCTGCTATTTGGCTCCAGCTAAAAGAGACACATACGTTTGGATGTGGATGTTGCCAGCTCCAGCCCTGGTGTCTCAGCCAAGATGGAAACTGTTCCACCCCCCACTGCTGAGCCCTGGAAAACAGGAGGTGGCAAGGCCTCCGAGGAAGGTGGATTCATAACCAGGGA
>NW_008652573.1:7123-8991 GCF_000695815.1 Acanthisitta chloris
CTTCTGCACTAGCAAATCTTTCTAAGGTCTTTGAGATCCTGCAGCACATCCTGACAACTGGCATCTGACAGCTTCAGGCTCTTCCCAGTTCTCATTCTGGGAACAGACTATGCTGATAGTAATTAAGTATTTTAAACCGGGACTTGCATCTTTCCCATGCAACTCTACTTCTGAAGCACTGCACTCCCGAGGAGAGGTTTGCAACTGCCAAGACATGAAAGAGGGTTTGTTATTAACACATCACTCTATAATTAGGGGCTTAGCAGGGGGCTGGGCATTCACATGCTTCTTCCTCTCTTGCTGACAGTGCAACATGGAAGTCTCTAGGTATCCCGTTAGGTGACAAGAGAAAATGAGTTCTGCGGCCAAAACTCAGCAATTTGGCACAATTTAGCAGAGAGATGGCATTTTATACTCAGAAAGGGTCCAGAATTGGAACAGCATGAGGTGTTACAGAGTGAGATTGAGCTGTGCTGGCCAAGCTGAGTGGGTGTCTCATGGAGCAGAGCAGCAGTGGGTGCTGAAGTCCAGGATTGAGATATGTTGGCAGAGCTTGGATGGGGAACGTTGCCCAGTTTGGGAACAACACAGAGTCTATGTTTTAATTAGAGTTCCTCTGCTCATCTGCATGGCTCAGCAAAACTTTCTTCTTAGGATCCATCCAAAAAGTCTGCCTTTCCTCCTTCCCCACCAAAGGCACACCAGGAGTGACTGCTCCCATCATGTGTTCTGCTGTTGGCTCCCATGAAATGTCACGGGTCAAGCAGAGACACGTGCACATGGATTTCATGTGTATGGACTGAGGTGTGATTCTGTAAAGAGTGTCCAGCTTGGATTAAATGAGGCCTGTAATGAAAGGCAGGGATTTCAGGGAACAGTCTGATAGCAGGGGAGGCATGATGACATGCAGATGAGTGAGCTGAACATACAAAACCTCAATAACAGACTCTAGGATGCCTGGGAAAGGCAGAGAGAAGGGGTAGGTAATACACTGGGAGTGCTGGACAAGAGGAGGAGGTAACAGGACTGCAAGGATCTGCCATGTAAATCCTGCCCTGGGTACTGCCCAGGGTTATTAGCCCTAGCTGAAGCCTCGATCCCAGGCACTACAGATATGCATGACTGATCCCAGCAACAATACAGAATTCAATTTGGAAAAGCTCCTCCCCTTCCCACATTGTGCACAGGCCTACAGCTTAAGCTGGCCAAAGTAGGTCAAAGGGAGTGAGTTCATTTGAATATGGAAATTCAGCATAACAAGGAGTAAAGACAATTGCTTCAAGCATGAGCTCAAATTAAGATAAACAGGTTTCCATAGCTCCTTCAGGAACTGAAAGCTTTGGCCTTCACTCCTCCCTGCTGTTCCCTCCCCTTGCCCACCTTCATTCCCTTTCCTCTTGCCTCCTGCCTAGGAAGGGTCTGGTAAACCCCCATCTGTCCAAACTGAGCCCATGGTCAGAGAACCAAACTCAGTGAGGTCATCACAAAGCTCACACAGGTGCCACGTGTTCAGCTCTCCATAGCTAATCTTCAAACAAGGAAAGGCATCTTTTGTCTGCTTCCTGCAGAAAAAGTCTCTCTTCCACCTTTATTCTATTTTTGCTAAAGGGAACAAGTTCCATTTCCAATAACTGAAGACTGATTAAAACCACTGTCCCTCTACCACCCCCCAGTCACAAGCAGCTTGTACCATGAAACAGTATCAAGAAAAGGATTTTTTTTATACAAAGGACTTCATAAAACCAGGGAAAAGAAATGAAGTAAAACTGTTGACATTAAATTTTAACTCCTTCCATTCTAAAAATCCCTTAGCTCTTACCTTTCTCTTCCCATGCTTTTAGTGACAGTGATGCTGAGAAAAGGCTGGA
>NW_008652574.1:0-5189 GCF_000695815.1 Acanthisitta chloris
GCGGGGCCTGCTGCGGCCGGGAGCGGCACGGGGCTGCTGCGACCCGCGGTAGGGAGCCCCGTGAGCACAAGGACCTGCACAGCATCATAGTGTGCTGAGGGGTTGGGATGGAGCTTAGAGATGATCCAGCCCCAACCTCCTGCCCTGGGCAGGGACACCTCCCACCAGAGCAGGCAGCTCAAGGCTTTATCCAACCTGGCTGTGAACACTGCCAGGGCTGGGGCAGCCACAGCCTCCCTGGGCAACCTGTGCCAGTGTCTCACCACCCTCGCAGGAAAAAACTTCCTAACACTTAATCTAAATTTCCATCTATCAATTTATCCCCATTATTCCTTGCCCTGTCACTGCAGCTCCTAACCAAGAGTCCCTCTGCAGCTTCCCTGGAGCCCTTCAGATCCAGGAAGGCTGCTATGAGGTCTCCACACAACCTTCTCTTCTCCAAAAGAGGCCTCCATGGGGACAGAGACATGGGACAGCAGTCCCTGCAGGGTAAGCAGCCAGTGGCACCCCCACCCTGGCGTGGGGACAAGGAGCCCTATGGGGATGGAGACCAAAGGTTAGGTAAACCTATGATTCACGAAATAACTTTGACTGAGGAGCAGTAACTTGTAAGTTGTAGCTGATATCAGTGATACCTTTAACCAAGTTATAGCTAAATCCTGCTGAGGTCTGTCTGCTACTGTTGTAAAAGCTAAGCTCTTAGGAACTTCTAATGTCTGCACAAGTGAAGATACATTGCAACTCTCAGTGTCTCTGCAACGTGAAGGAGCTAAGTGCACGGCTGGAAGGGACTGGTAAGATACTCCACTGAGGAATTTTGGCGTCAACACCAGTTAGAACCTGCCCTAAGGTGTGGAAAGGTGCCACATGTCATCCAGCACACAACTGATGAAGACTATGGAACGACCAGTGGGGGCTGCAGAGGATCTTCAACCAGCACCACCAAAATGAACTGCATAGGTCAGAGGAGGGCAAGGATAGTATAATGATTGCTAGGAACCCATTAACATATATGCATGAGTTCCTGAAAATCTAATGAATATGCATGATTTGTGGCAACAAAGACTGTCCCTCTGGCACCAGGGGGTGGTGTTAGGAGAAGGATCCCCATGCACCCCACATTAAAGGAATGCTTAACAGGATCATGTGTTGGGTTGATTCCTTTGAATCAAGACATGGAAGAAGACACTGGACCCCAGGGATGAGTGGCTGGTGGCACCCCCACCTCTGCCCTGTGCTCCCCACTGTCCCTCCTCACTGCTGTCCATCTGTCCTCAAGTCTCCCCAGTGCCCCCAGGAGCCCCCAGTGTCCCTGTAAGTCCCTCAGTGTCCCTGTCCTCATTTCCCCAAGACACTTGGTGTGTTCCAGGGCTGTGGGACCCTCCCAGGCCACTCAAGGGTCCCTGTCCAGCCCCGGGATGGCTCTGGGTGGGTACCACCAGGTGTTTGGCCTTGGCATTGAGACCGGCACAAGGGAACCAATGTTTGGGGAAAACATTCCAAAATCAGCTTTATTTACAGCAGGAAGAGTCCAGAGCTGCCACGTGGCACCAGAGGAGCAGGAAGGACCAGGGGGAGTCCTTATTGCCTACTTGCCCCTTGCCTTCCCTGCATGTTATTCCCAAATGTGGGAAAAGGACACCTAATGCAGTTGATGGGGTGTTCTGTGGGCAGTGTGGTGCAGGGACAACATTCCCTTCATAGCTGTATACCCAAGAACAAAGAAATTCCCCGTGGGAATGGAGGGAAGGCAAAGGGAACACCCAGCCATCCATGAAGAAAAGTTTGCTGGAGAGGAGAGGCTGGATCAGAGGAACAGGAATGGCTGAGATCTGGTTGTAACAGGGAGAGGGAAGGAATCAAGCACTTTCCAAAAGGAAGCCAGGCCAGGGGAGCAGCTGGCACAGAAGCAGCCAGGGGAGACCTGGCAGCTCTTCCCAGGGCTTGAGGGGACAGGGACACACAGGAGGTTAGTTGCAGAGAAATTCCCATCTCTTTCCACACGTGTGCAAATCCATGTGGCTGTGGGTGTGGCTCTCCCTCCCCACAGGGCCCAACTCAAGGATAATCAAGATGACCAAGCCAACATTTAGTGAAAGTCCTGCCCCTCTGCAGCTCCTCCCTGCCACAGCCTGAGAGTATCCAGGCCCCGATCCACTGATAATTCCATCCCAAAGCAGCACAGAATCCTGTCAGCCCAGGATATGGTCTGCAGAGCCAAATGTGAATTATACATTGGTACTCCCAAATCCCACAGATCAACACCCTAAATCCCACAGCTCCCAGAGGTTGGCTGGGCTGTTAACCCACTGAGTATCCACAAATCCCTGGAGGCAGCAGGCACAGCTCAGCAGTTCCCAGTCTCCAAGGGATGTGACATGGAAGTGGCCCTCAGAAACAGCCCATGTGGACCAGGCAGGAGATCACGACCTCAAATCCATGTTAGACACGAAGATCCCTTTGGAGCTTGTTTTGGAAGAGCTGCCTGGGCCCAGCTGGAATGATGATGAGGAGCCAGTGGGAGGAAGAGTCACTTGGAAGGTGGAGGCCTGGCTGCAGCCTCCCCCCAGAAAGGCGTTGCTGCTAGGCGTGTGGTCCGTGTGGCACCTGTGACTCGTGCCCAGGATTCAGGTCCCTGCCCTGGCCACCAGGTAGTAGAGGATGAAAAAGAGAAGGACAAGGGCCACGGACACAGCGCAGAGCAGGCGACGATTGTCCCGGCCGGAGCGCGCCAGGGAGGAGAAACGCTTCGTGCTGCCCGTCAGCAGCCCCGTCACACTCAGGAAGTCAGAGTCCTGCAGGGCAAGGAATGAAGTTGGACACTCTGGAATATTGCCCAGGGTCGTGGTGGTGGAGTCACCACCCCTGGAGGTGTTTGAGAGGTGTCTGGGTCTGGCACTGGAGACATGGTTTAGGGGTTACAGCAGTGGCAGGTTAACAGTTGACTTGATGGTCTTAAAGGTCTCTTCCAATCTTGGTGGTTCTACAATTGTAGAACCATGGAATATCCTGAGCTGGAGGGACCCACAACTCCTGCCCTGCACAGGACACCCCAACAATCCCACCATGTGTCTGAGAGCACCGTCCAAACACTCTTTGAGCTCTGGTGCCATGATCACTGCCCTGGAGAGCTGTTCCAGTGCCCAACCACCCTCTGGGAGAATAACTTTTCCTGATATCCCGCTTAAACCTCCTCTGGCACAGCTCCAGCCGTTTCCTCGGGTCCTGGGATCAAGCCTATCCTACTGCACCACAGATGCAGGCATCCCTGAGCAATCTCTCACTTCCTGGATAAAAACACTTGCACAGGATCTGCACAACAGCTGCCCATCTTCCTCAGTGTCCTCTCCAGTACCCAGCACCAGCTCTCCAGCACCAGCTCTCCAGCATCCAGCACCCAGTACCATCTCCCCAGCACCCAGCACTGTCTCCCCAGCACCCAGTACCAGCTTCCCAGCATCCAGCATCAGCTCCCCAGCACCAGCTCCCCAAGTATGTGACCTTTACGTGTCAGTAACTCCACTGGGAATAGGTTTAGTTCCATTCCTGGCATCAGAGACCACAGGGATCTACCTCTGGACGCTCCCTGGAGCTGCCACTCTGCTCTCCCAGCCCAGGCAGCTGTTGGGAGCAGCACAGGAAACCTCAGGTCCTGTTCCCAGGCCCTTACCATGCTGTCCAGGTAGTG
This sequence comes from Acanthisitta chloris, assembly GCF_000695815.1. Classification (NCBI taxonomy): domain Eukaryota; kingdom Metazoa; phylum Chordata; class Aves; order Passeriformes; family Acanthisittidae; genus Acanthisitta; species Acanthisitta chloris. The sequence goes on from NW_008652574.1 coordinate 3,689, forward strand.
ATTCTGCTCCTCAGCATCCTTGTCGATATCCAGAGCCAGCTGCAGGCCAAGGGAACAAATGGGCAGTGATGAGCTTTGAAAGTACAGAGAACCTGCCTGAGACTGTCAGCTACAGGACAGGGAAGTTTAAACCCTGTGACGCAACAGGACTTCAGAGTCTGCCATTCTACACAACTTCTTTAATGGTTTAGATTGAAGTTTTTATAATAATTGAGAACTCAGTGCTTTAAATCCGAGTATCTGATGTTAGTAGGAGCAAACCAGCTTTAAGAACACTTGCAGAGAAACACAGGCATGTCCAAAACTAATCTTTTAACTGTGACTCTGTCCTCAAGGAGGTGAGCTTAGCAATGCCCCACTGCTCAGCTTCTATGTGCCTTCCTGTGCCTAAAACTCCTCCCTGAACACTGTGAAACCCACACCATTCCTATTAGGTGATGTCCTAAACCTCAAATGGAAAAGTGGGAATTCCTAAAGGTGTCCCTGGCAATGGACAGTGAAATGGATATTGAAAGGGACAATGAAATGAACAATGGAAATTAAACCAGTGCATCACCAACTAAGAGCTGTTAAAGCACAGGAAGTCTCTGTAGATCACAGGTGAGAGGGTGGTGAGGCACTGGCAGAGGTTTCCCAGAGAAACTGTGGCTGCCTCATCCCTGGAAGTGTTCCAGGCCAGGTTGGAGCAACCTGGGCTAGTGGAAGGTCCCCATGCCCTGCCCTGCCCTCCTGCAGGGGGTTGGACTGAATGAGCCTTAAGGTTCCTCCCAACCCAAACCATTCCATGATTCCATGATCCCCCACAAGACCTTGCAGGACCCCCAGTAACCCCCCAGGTCCTTCCCTACGCTGTGCCCTCGACCACTCACCGACTTCAGCCTGGTGACCTTGCTGGCCAGGCTGTCTGCCATCCGCTTGTTCTCCACATCCAGCAGGTCCTCCATGGCTCCTGGACCCTGACCTGGAGGAGAACAACCAGGAGAACATGTTCTACCTGCCCTGGCACAGCACCGATGTGTGGCTCACCAACGTGGCAGCCCCACAGGCGTCTGGCTGTCACAGCACCTCCTCGCAGGGGCTGTGCCACGGAACCCTCCTGAACTGTTCTTGGCCAAAACACCCCAAACTTTCCCTAAACACGCTGGCTCAGGAGCCCTGACTAGTACCCTGAATTGCTATCATGGCCCAGCAGCAGCAGCAGCTCAAGGGCTTTTTGCCAGTGACATTCGGGTACAGGATTTGGGTGAAACTGAGCAAATCTGGGAGCCTTTGCTCCTCGGCTGTGTTGGGGTCTCATGGTATTGCCCCACTGTGGGACAGTTAGGGGTTCAGGGGTGGAAGTTAGGGGCTTGGGGAGGTAGCTAAGGGTTCCAGGGGGGCGGTTAGGGGTTTGGGGAGGCAGTTAAGCATTCAGTTAAGCAGGGGGGGATAGGGGTTCAGATAGGCAGTTAGGGGTTCAGATGAGCAGTTAGGGGTTTGCGGGGAGGGGGGTGGCAGCTGA
>NW_008652575.1:0-256 GCF_000695815.1 Acanthisitta chloris
GCCCGTGGCAGAGCGGGTAGAGATCACCCCAACCGGGGGAAGGCTCCGCTCAGCCCGGGGCAGTGCGGGGTTAAATGCTCCGCTGAGCCCGGGGCAGTGCGGGGAGAGATCACCCCAACTGGAGGAAGGCTCCGCTCACCCCAACCGGGGGAAGTTCTGCTCACCCCAACCGCGAGTGGAGGCTCCGTTCAGCGCAGGGCACTGCGGGGAGAGATCACCCCACCGCGGATTAAATGCTCCGCTCAGCCCGGGGCAG
>NW_008652576.1:0-722 GCF_000695815.1 Acanthisitta chloris
GGGGGACCCCGCGGCGCGGGCACAGCCGCTCCGTACGCCTCACAGCCCTGCCCCTGCTCTTAAAAACTCCGTGAAAGTTTGGGACTGTTTGTTTGTTTGTTTTTTCTCCTCCTCAGTTTGGAAACTCCTGCTGGTGTTTGGGTCGGGCGGGGGAAGCTGGGCTTTCCCGGGTGTAAATTGCATGCTGCTGCTCGCGGTGGTTTGGGAAACGTCAGTGGAAGCAGAACTGATGGAGCCTGCTGCTGCACCTTTCCGCCAGCGGCGGCTCGGGCTCAGACTGTCCGGGCAGTAAATGAATGGTATCAGTAATGCTGAACTGCTTTCTGGAGTGCTGTGTCGTTAACTGGTTTTCCCCTTCTCTCTCGTCTCCTCTAAATAAAGTTTGAGATTTGATGTTCTCCTTTTTAAATAAGAGTTTCTGTACAACCGGTGGAAATTACCCACTCTCCAATATCATTCTGAAAATGACTCGGTGTTTGGCTTTTTTTTTTTTATAACTCGGCAATAGGTTATGATATTTTGTTGCCTGTTGCACGTAGCTAAACTTGAATAAACGGTATATATTGTATGTAAGGTAGGAGAAGATTCTGTAACTGTATCAAGTACAGCTGAAAGTAATGTCCCTGTAATGCACTAAAGCAGTAATAGCTCTGTGACATTTACCCTTTAGATCATGCACATATCAACAGATCTTTTACGGTTGAATTTAGTTCTGTTGACAA
>NW_008652576.1:752-29786 GCF_000695815.1 Acanthisitta chloris
TTTCTGTAAGTCAACACTTTTAGGAGGCAACTGTTAAAGACAGTAATTTATAACATCTGGGGAGCTTGTGCTTGTAAATGTACAGATGTGCTGCGTATGCTCCAGTTCAGTTTTAGCTATAACTGTTGAATGACTTGATGCTGATTAGCTGTATGCTGATTATTCATTTGGGAAACTTTTGCTTCTATACAAGATATAGTAATTACACTTCCTGTTAACAGGCTGGTTTAGAGTAAAATAATTGTGTTACTTATCAACGTAAGTTTTGACCTAGGTGATAAATTCACTCTTACTTAGTAGTTTATATAACTGGATATGTAGTTAGAACTTGTACTCATCAGAGATTATAAAATGTTGACATCTTGGGCAGGCAGGAACTATTTTTTCCTATTGGTTAGAGATCTGTAGAAACTCTCACACTCACTATATCTGCAGAGGGTTTTTCTCTTAAACACTGGTTTATGGAGTCTTATTTAGTGTCGGATTTTTGTTTTAGAAACTTTTACTGAGGTAAGTACCAGTCAATGAATCCAGCTTGACCATAAGATCAACAGAGGTATGTATTCATTGTAGTGAAAAGAAATTGAATTGGAAACAGAAGTGAGAAAAGCTGAACGGGGGAGGTGGTGTGTTTGATGTGGTAGGTGGGAGGATTTGCTCACTTAGACATATGATTTAAGGCACCAGGAGCAAACTATCACCCTGAACACATGCATTTCAGGTAACACTTGCTTATACCTCATTAGATAGGTACTGTGTTTGTTTTTTTTTAACTTAATTGCAACTTGTGTTGACCTGAGAGCTGGTTAACTGTCCTTAGTTGATATAAAACATCCAAACCATTTTTTTTTGTATTTAACATGAACGCCTATGGTACCATGTATCACTTAAACTTAGCCCTTTCTTCTTAGTCTCTCTCTCTCTCTCTCTCTCTCTCTCTCTCTCTCTCTCTCTCTTTTTTTTTTTTTTAGTTTCAATAAGTAAATTTAAGGCTAAATATTAAAGGTAAAAAGGATAAAGTTTAAAATCTGTTTTAGAGACAGAGTAGTTTTCAGTGGCTGGACCATACAGGTGACAATTTGATTGAACGTATCAAAGATTTTTTCTGGAGAAACTGGTTTTAATGAATTAAGTTACACTTGTGAGATTTGGCCAGCTGCAGAAAATAATGATAGCTCAAATATTAGCACTCTTACATTTGTTTTTGTTGCTGCATGGGAGATGTGGGCAAAAGAGAATATTGTAGTAGAGGCTGCCTGCTTCCACTCAGTTTTATGGGTCCACAGAGAGAAATAGAGCTTTAACATATGGAACATAATCTTTTGGATTGCTTTAACAATTAAGGAATATGGAGGTGAATAAATGAATATACATTCAGATGCAGTAACACTGTAATGAAACAATGTAATAAAGTGTGTGTAGGTTTGGGGCAGATTATTTAATCTTCTCATATATATATGTATATTATATAGGGATGCTGGTTCCCTGGTGCTGTGTTCTTTTGGTAGGCAAGATTGAAGCCAAACTCTTAACTGTTCTGAAAAGGTGACAGAGGAATTACCTCTGCTGTATCTCTTAAGCCATTAAGAGATGAAGCTGTGAATGTGTAACATTTCATTTGCATGCTCAGTAGTGTTACTTACCAGCAAATATAGAAGTAATGATTTGTTAGGTTTTTTCACCTAAGTGACCATGGGCCTTGGCTGAGTTTGACAATTTAGGATCTGTATGGTATATTATATATTAAAACTCTGGCTGCTAAAAATACTTCTGACAGAGATACACACAGTGACTACAAACTAGTGTCAAGTTATTGAAGAAATGCTTATTCTTGACAAGGTCAGACCAATTACTTCCAGCTTATGAAGTGCAGAGTTTTTTGAAATCATATGAACACTACAGCTATTCAGTACTGTCTGAAAGCTCCTAATGATAAACAATCACACTAGAAGTACAAGCAAAATATAAGTTGATAAACCAGCTATTCCCTCCTCTATATTTTACATTAAACCCCAAAACAAACAACCCCCCCCTTTTTCTGGACTCTGTTTCACTGTCTTTATTTAGTATTTTGCTGCTTTGGAAACAGGATTCATGTGCTCGATGTGGCTCCAAAGAAAAAATCTAGCTGTATCTTCATGAAGTATTTGAATGTATCTTGTTAAAAGGGATTCCAGTCTTTACAAATTTGTAGCATGTATTTCTGTGCCTTGTATATTGAGACAAGGGGTGGAGAAAAGGGAGTTGCCCACCCACCCACATGGGGAATACAGCTATTGAATCACTAATTTATGGGATCTCTTCTCCTCAGTTTGCTCTCAGTAGGCGTGGAAGTGTAGAACCAACAATGAGGAGTCATATCACTTCAGTATAATATAGTCTTCTCATTTTAGGCTTTATGGCTGAATGCTCGGGAATTTTTGTATTGAATCAGTATTTTACTTTTTTTTTTTTCCAACGGCATGATTGGGTTGTTAAAGTGTAACTCTGAAGTCTAAGTTTATTTGCAATCTTCTTTCTCTTCTATGCTAACAGAAATTTTAGTTGTTAAACTTTTGACTGAGTTGCTGAAATTAGGGCCATGTGAAAAAATTGTGTTGCTGCCCTTTTCTATATGAAAGTTATACAATTTGGAATGTCAGGAATTAGAATAAATAACTCTCTGCTGAAAGACAGTATCCCATGACAGTATGATAGTAGGCTACTTTTTGTGCTTTTTATGTATTTATTTTTATCAAGTGGCATTAAAAACTTTTTCCTTTCAGTATTGGAAGTTCTCAGTGCAATATGTGTCTTGGTATCACTGGGCAGATTATACTTTGAAGTTAGAAATGCCATCAGTTTTTGATAGTAGTATCACTATTTTTTTCTTGCCTCGATTCAAAAGGAAGTCCAACATTTATACTGAAGGTTGATATTTTTACAAATGTTACCCGCAGATACACCTATGGAAATCTGCTGTTTTAACTGTCATCATAGAAATGAATAAAATTTATGGTGGTGTATGGCTTATAGCAATTCCGTATCATATAGGATTCTTAATACTTTTTATATCTATGATTTTCTTCTGACTTCGAATTGGAAGTTGTCTCAAATTCCTCAGATTCTCAATTTCAGAGTGAAGCTACCTGACTCCAGTGGTAATCCATAGCCATAATATGTATGAAGGGGTATTAATCTTCAAAGAAGTTCACAAACATTAAGTAGTCTTCTGAAAGCAGCATTGCCCCACTGTTCTCTGTCCCAAAATTGCTTTTATGTCACATTCCTTTATATCACGTCCACTGGAATTTATTCAAAGTTATTATAGTACTGTATTTGTTTCATGTCTAGTCTTTTGCACTCCTATATTCGGTTTAGGGTATAGCAATTTGGTTTATTTGATATAAGTGCCTTGTTATAAAAATAGATCACAAAAATGTGCTGTCTTTATGTCCCAAAGAGCCTTGCATTTAAGCTAGCCAAAGCAAACAAGGCAAGAGTTGAAGAAAGACTGAACGAGAAATATTATTCAGTGGTTTTGTTTCCACATCTTAAAACTCACATATTTTTCTTTATTGATATGAGACCTAACATAGCATTGCTAATTTGTAAATCACAGTCTTATTAAAGAAGGTAGGCTGACTCTTGTTAGAAAGGTTTTCAGAAACATTTTCACCTTGGTTAGCTTCCTGTGTTCACTCAAAGTGGAAGAAAAAAGGAATGGAAAACACGTTTCCTGCTCCATTATTTATGTGTGTGTACATATTTATGCATGCTTTCTCTGAAACTCTTAAAAGAAAAAAATCCAGTTGTTGTGAAAGAAACTCCTAATAAGGGGGAAAATGGCATAAAGTATGCATAAGACTTGTAAGGTCTGGGACAGATGGTTGGGGAAAGGAAAATAGAAGAGAAAAGCACGAGCAATGAAAAGTCTTCCAATATTAGTCTCATCTTCCCTGATATTCACCTAGTGTGGCCATAACATACCATAACTGAAAATATTTTATTTTTCCTTGTTATTTCTGATGAGGAAATATCTGCACCTGAATTCTCTTGTTTGCTTGTGAATAGCAGGAAGTATTAGTACTGTGACCACTTCCAAATGCTGACTTTTTTGGATGAAACTGATGCAATCGCTTTACTGGAAATTGTAAACCATGAAAAAATTCTGTTAAGTAAAATAGAGCTCTCATTGCAAATAATGTCCAAAATTCAATATATGCTGCTTTAGTGGTTACCAGGTTAACTTTTTAAAGTTATGTGAATTGTGCTGAAGTTTCTTTCTCTGATATTATTAAACTGCAAATATCATAAGTTAAAACAGTGCCATATATCCTCCTGAGGCTTTTACATCTTTTTACTTTTTTTTTGTAGAAAGCAGTTTGTGCAAGAGAATGGGATGAATATATCTGGAAACAGATAAAATGATTTCACAACAGTTTATTAATTTGGTAATTTACTTTAGAAATCAAGTCTTTTTTTTTTTGTTTTGCACACTAGGAAAGTTGCAGTATTGTGATCTTACACTTTGTTTCATTCCAGAGGTAAAAACAAACTGGTGAGGATAGCCAGGAGAAGAGTAATGCATGTGGGAAGGGAGTCTGTATCTAATACCTATTGAGAAGTCATAAATAAAGCTGAAGTTTTATGATATGGTATAATTCGTCAGTTGACTAGCTACTGACGTTGTTTGCCTTAAGCAGGAAGAGATTTAGTATACATTGCTGGCTTTATCTTTTTTTTTTTTTGGTATGTTGGCATCTACTCATAAAATCTATTTAATTTTACCTATCAGAAGATATGTGCAACAGAAATGTGCTTCTGAAGTGTAGGTATTTTCATCTCTTGCAATGAGGTGGTGGTCAGGGAGAAGGTGATATATGTATGTGGAATTTGCCTTTATATGAAGCTGCATGAGTTGCTGCCTCTCAGCACCAAAGTACTGTCAACCCTTAAAATGGATTGTTCTTTAAAGATTTGTAAATGTGGTGGCTCTTTTTGTTCTGTTGTTGTTGTTTTGAGAGCCTTCAGAAATGTTGTATTGAAGTACGGTTGTGGTAGAGCGTGGGGAGAGGGGTGAAGGGGAAAGGGCCAGAAGGAAAGGGTTTGAGGAATGCTATTAAAATGAAGATCAAAAGGTTTAATATTTCATATACATTCTCCTTTTTCTGAATCTTCAGAGGTTTAAAATCACAAATTCTATTTAAATGTTTGATGTTTGTAACAACAAGGTAATATTAACCCCTGTGACTCTGGAAACTTTATCCATTTGCCATGAACACAGACCCAGAAACTTTTTGACCATTAGTAGCCCAAGTAGCACTGTTTTGGTGTGAAGCTTCTCCCTATTTGAGACCCTCTGTCATCACAAATTTTGTAGTCGTTGAATTCAACCATGTTCCAGATGGTCCATCCCTACTTTTCTTACTGCTGTCTTTTGTCTTGAGTTTATTACAGAGCTGGCATAAATCTGAAGGTTAAAAGACAGAGTATCTTTACCAAGGCAGAGGTTCTGCTCTAACAGCCAGTAGAAAACATGCATTCTTATATCTGCAACTTACACACTGCTGAGTTTGTTCTTAGACACATGAGAGCCAGAGCTTTGTGCCAGGCTGTTTTTCACTACTTAATATTGATACACATTTTCAAGAACTATTTATGCCACTTGACTTAGATTTTTAAGGAAAAATTGCCTCTTGCTTCTCAACTTCCTCCCTTTCCATGTTTCTGATATCCAAACCTTCGCAGCAATTAAGAGCGTACAAAGCATGAAAAGGTTGAGTATGTGCCTCTCTAATAAACTATGGTTAACTTTGATCAATCACAAGTTTGCTGTCTAGTTCTAGACTTCCCAAATATAGTTTGCCCAAAACCTTTTTATCATAAATAATATTAACATATTTTTTTCCATCTGCTTTGGCAATTATGTAATACAGGGAACACAGTTTAAGCTTTGTTCATACTTTTGTGGCGACATGCCTTTCTTCACCCTTCTCTAAAAATCTGTTCCAACTGTGTTTCATGCCAGGGACTGATTTGGGAGTATTCTGAAGGTATGGTTAGTCCTGAAAGCTCTGCTTTTGTGATTTCTATTGTAGTCTTGCAGAGCTGTTGACAGTTTCTTTTCTGTACTTAGCTGGATATCATCTTGTCTGAACAGCAGTATGTCAGATGTATAAACTGTTCTGCCAATAACACAAGCACACAGCAGTTTATGGGTATTATGCTCATAGACCTATAAATCTTTGCAAATACCTGAGATTTATTGCTAGATCGTGTAGTGTCTGGATTTGCTGATAGCTATGCACAAGTAAGCAAACTCTTTTACACTTGTCTTTGAACCTCTTCTCTAGTGAGTGGCTGTTTTTGAAAATGGCTATTCATCAATACTCATGAAGGTGTAAAGGCACTGACCTGCGTTTTCAGCATATATACTGTAGGCTTTGTATAACACACAGTGAAGTTTAATGAATTCTCTATGTTATTAATATATCATGATGATTTTCAAGTAACCTGGTAAGTCTAGGTCTCCAAATTAGGAACATTTATGATTTTAATTATTCATTGAAGAATTGCTGTGATTTCTGCCTTCTAATAGCAATCAACATGGTGCCTCTTCAGAAAACCTTTCCTTTATGTTAGGGGATATCCTGTCCCAGAAAGTATCTGTTTTATAGACAAAATTATTAATTGGGAGAGTGCAGGTTCTATGTGTACTGTGACTTGAGAAAAGAACAAACTGCATAGTAGAATGGAAAATAAGATTGAAACTAGCACTAACCAAGTCAAGTCTGGAAAATTTGAAGAAAAGCATAATGGAAGAATTGAAGACAATCTTATTATACATTAGTAGTTTCCTGGCCATGTTTATTTTGATATTTGCATTACAAATTAAAGTGCATGGTATCAATATCTTTGAGAGCAGAGAGGTGGAAGGAGAATATATGTAAGCAACTTTATTAACAGAGTAGGTTTTATAGAATTTTCACAGAATTATACTGAAATGTTAGGAAAGGTTCCTCTAAAGGAATGTGCTAACCATCTGGCACAACAGGAAACCTACTGGTATATAAAGGAGAGAGGGAGAAGAAAGACAAATTATTAACAATTTTGAGGAATCAAATTTACCAACACTCCTAAGTAACTGAATTTTTGCATGTTAACATGTGTGCTATCAGGGGAACTTTGTACCAGGAAGAAAAATGCTTAGTTCTTTGTCTTCCATGGTCCAACCTCTGTGCTTTGACCCATCTGCTATTGTTCGCAGAACCTTTCAATTCTGCATTTTCCATTTTATTATTGTTATTTTTCTTATTATTGAATTGATACTTCTGCCTATTTATTCATCTGCATCTTATCTTTGTTCACTGCGTACATGTATTCCATACTTTTTACTGTCAATGCATTTCTAAAAAAGTAAAAAAACTGTCTCACTCCATTATATCTTTTCTCATCAGTTTTAATCCTTGACTCATCCTACTCTTCTGAACTTGCTGAGTGGAACTGAAATGAGTGATGACATGGGTCCTTAGAGAGATCTGAATCTGAAAAAGTCCTGGAGTTCAGCAGTGCCTGGAACTGGGGCCAGGCAGATGGAGTTGATCCTATTACACAACTTACAAAAGAGAAAAAATGTTTGAACCTCTAGCTCTGCCTTCTAAGAGTTTATCATTTTAACTGCAGCCAGTGGAGTAGAGAAGTCTGAATGTAGTTGTGTCAGGTGGTAATTTTATATTGACCCACCAAGTGTTGCTGATGCTCAGAGGGAACAGCCACAAACATCAGAGTTTTTTACCATCCCCAGCATTGTGTATTGTTTAGAAGGGAAGAGGACAAGATTATTTCCAGGTTTCTCCACACCTTTGTGACAACATTCAAACAATATTGCAACTGCCCTACCAAAACTCTGAAATGTGCATAATGCAAATAGTGATGAAGATGAAATCTAAATGTGTGCTGTTATTCTTATTGCAGTTCTTGAGACAGAGAACTAAAGTTTTCAATATGTAAGCAAATCTAAGCTTGAGGCACTGCATTCCTTTCTCCTGTGACATAGCTTATATTATTCACATTTTAAGTTTTTCATATAGCTCTATCTTAAATTACATCAGGTTAATGAATTGTTCTGAACTATGGCTGTAGCAGTTGACTAATCTGTACTAATCTTGCAAAAGACAATTTTCCATCCCTACTACATATGGGATGTAGGAAAGGAAGCACAGTCAGAATGAATAAATGAAAGCTTGCTTTCCACTGGAAGAAGACAATGTGTTAGTCCCTTGGTAATGAATGTCATCGTTATAAGGCTTTTGTATTGGTCATGTATTTGTGAATCATATTGTACCAACATTTTAATCCTTAGACTTTTGTTTTACTAGAGTCCCTGATGGAGTCATGCATCATCTCACCTATAGCAAGATCTGTAGAGGGAGAATAGTGAAATTTTGTCACATTATGCTTCAGGTAACACTGTGTGATATCATGATTGTTTAAAGGAATTTGGATTACATGGTGCTCAGAAAATGGGATTCACTGACTGTTGTAACTCTGCAAGTTACAATACCAGATATTCAGGCAGCTGTTAAACTGCTGGTGCATGTGAGAATATCTGTACTTGTTTTCTTTATGGGGAGTTTCTCCTCCATGTTTGGTAACAATAAGACTCTCAGAAAGTTAATATGCTCTTATTTCCCTGTATCATATAAGAGTATTGCAGAGGGAAGTTACATACTTTTTCTGTGTATTGTTGGGAGACTGGGTAGTAATTTTAACTCCATTGAGGATGATCAGGAAGCAATCTTTAAGGTTAGGGTTTTTTTTTCTTCCCGTGGAGCATGCTTTGCTTTGCTTTCCTTTCTTTAGCAACAGTCTTGATAGGGTTATATTAAGTTCTTAGGATTTGAAGACCTGTTGCAGAGGGAAGTTACATACTTTTTCTGTGTATTGTTGGGAGACTGGGTAGTAATTTTAACTCCATTGAGGATGATCAGGAAGCAATCTTTAAGGTTAGGGTTTTTTTTTCTTCCCGTGGAGCATGCTTTGCTTTGCTTTCCTTTCTTTAGCAACAGTCTTGATAGGGTTATATTAAGTTCTTAGGATTTGAAGACCTGTTTTTGTGGACTACAGACATACCCAGGGGAGAGCAGAAGAGGACAGCATTTCAATTATGAACACCAGGAGGTGCATTGATGTCAGTCATAGGTGTTTGGTGTTTAGCTATTTGTATGATTTAACATGTATATTAAAAGAATGTTAACTGCAGTTTGTGTTAAATGAAAAGCTACCTGTCATATGCTTGCTAGGCCTCATGGAGTTCTAACATATACTCTAGTGCTGATGTCTTTGTTTCTTTTTCTGTTTAAACTAATGAAATTTGCAGAAAAAGAGAAAGCAAATTTTCTGACACTTTTATTTATTTTTCCCTTCTCTAATAAAAGGATGAATAAGGAAATTCCTAAGACTTAAAATATGGGGAAAAACATATTAATGGTCATTTATTGTTGTACTTGTCATAATTTTCTCCAATTTCTGCATAATTACATGTTATAAATAACAATGTAAAGAGTGAGCAATATAGATTGATGAAGTAAAAATAACCATAAATGCTAAATAAATGTAATAAATTATAATCTTCTGCATTTAGAGCAAATAAGTTACTGCTGTAAAGTACTTCATGATTATTGATTATAATTATATACCTGTTTCTAATAAGCTATTATTTCTGAATCAATTCTCATTAATTAATTTATGCCTGTGTTAATAACCAATTCCTTAGCAAATTGGTCCATAAAATAGGTTTCATAACAATTTTACACAGTTAAAGAGTAAATTGCTGACTAGATGGCATTTAAAAAAAAATTAAGTAATATAGCAGTATTACTAATTGGACAAAATTGCTTCAAATGAAAATACCCTCCATATTTTTTCATGTCTTGTTAGTAAGACTGAGGGAGTTGATTTTCTGAATCTCCCTGCAATTAAATGCTATTTGAGTTTTTGTTTTCTGTAGGAACCTTAAAGAACTCAGGTCAACTACTAGATACTGTTGTTATGATTACTTTACAAATGGAATACTTGGTTACCAAGCTCTTTGGTAATGAAGAGGGATTAGATGCCAAGCCTCAGTTTGGAACAGATTAGAGCAAATAATCTTTTAATGCTAGCTTTCTAGAGTACTTCTTTAGCTAAGGCAGAGTGATGGTTTAAAACAAATAATATCCCTCAAGTAGTCATGTATTAAATAGCACTGAAGTCAAGTTGGTTTGGGTTTTTTTTCTCCAAAAGTTTCTGTCAAAATGGTGTTGTTGAATTATATGTTGAGTCACTTGTTCCATATGATTAGTTAGTCTATAAGCCTTTTTGGTTGCCTGGTGTTTCCTTTTTGAAATTGGAATAGCTAATAAAGCTTTGGACGAATGTTTAGTCATTTTAGTCAGAAGAACTGGAGCAGCTGTGTTTCTCGTCTGTTTTAACTTGCTGCTTTGCTGTTTTGTATGAATTGTCAGTTACTAATATTGTTCTGGAATATGCAAAGATGTGGTAAGTGGACTTTAAAAATGTTTACAGTTAAACAACTTTTCATTTTCTGCAGTCTGGACCATCAATAAAAATAGACATGTTTGTCCCAGATGAGGCCAAACAGCCATGATGTGTCCTTGTATCACGTCTCCAGATTAAAAGTTTGTAAAGCAGGTGCCTAGAGTAGAGTAACGGTGTGATATTTCCCAGAAGGATCTTCTAGTCTCCATCACAACTCACAGTCATAGTTCCCATGCATTTAATTTACCAAAATGGATTGGTTTTCCATAGCCTGATCCAGCCCTCCTCCACATCCCATGGCAGCTCCCTGCATTGGGAGCATCCCATAGCAAGAAGCGCCACAGCTCAACTGTGTGCTGCCAAGGAACCATCCTCCTTTTGTTTCTGAGTTCCAATTTGTTTCAGCCAGAGCTGCTGTGGTTGTCAGATTTGGGAGAATGGTCCACATTCTGTCTTGAATGGGGGTCCCATCTCTGCTCTTCTTTTGTTATCATTAGTCACTGCCAGCAAACAAATATAAGGGAGTGATAAAATTTTTAGAAGTAAAATTAATTTATACTAATAATAGTATGCTTTTTTCAACACTGTGTTTAACTTCTGGAAAAGAAAACAGTGATAAAGCTTTTATTTATAACAAAAACCATCATGTTTAACTCAATCCATGGGAAAATGCTTTGGTCTTCTAGGAGATATAAAAGAAGCTCTCCTCCTGCTTTTTACATTTTGGATTAATGAAAGATGTATAAAAGTTTGAAGTCAGTGTTCTCATTGGTTGGCCTAGTTTTCTCATAGCAGATTGATAGATTTTCCTGCTTCCCTCTGTATTCCTGAACAGTAAGAGTATCTTCAATTTTCCTTGTGTGTTGAGGCCAAGGTTTTGTGCTATGTTTAGTTGTTGGCATTATGGAAAGTAGAGAGGCAGACAGTCTGACCAAGAACAAAACCTGTTAAATGGCAATAACAGTATGCCAGTGAAAAAAGGGTTTTGAAGGAGGCAAATGGCTTTAAAAGGCACAGAGGGCTGGTCAATTGGTTTGTAAGTTTGGTTTTTTTCAGCCATTGAGAATAATTTTGATTGGTTATTGAGGCTGTCAGTGTGTTTGTTCAGAAAGATTGCGGCATGGCTGTGCTGATTGATAGCACTTTGCTTAAGTTAAGCTTTACTTTTGTCTTTCAGTGTTATAGTTATAACATCCTGATAGTAGTTGAGTAGATTTTGTTGCTTACTGGGTATGACTCGCCTCTCTATTCATCTGAGACTGGAAGGAAATGAGTAAAAAGAAACTAGAAGTGGAAAAATTCTCATTTTGAGCCTCAATTTTTTGATTGAGGGAAATGAAGGTAAAAACATTGACAGCATTATTTTACACTGGATTGCATTTTTTAGCCAATCTAGTACTCTCTCTGTAGTGCTCACTTCTTGATGTAGTCTCTCCATATTATTTCTGTGGGACATGCATGAGGTTGCTCCTCTCTGAACATCTGGCTACATCAGTGGTTCATCCCTGTCTCTGGGCTTAGGGCAGGCTGCTATACTTTCACCATTTATTTGTTACTTTGTTCTGCATCTCTTTCCTGATTTTGTGCTCTACAGCTGACTTTCTTTTTAATGTCTTTTTTTGGGGGAAGGGTGTTTTGTTGTTTGGGGTTTTTTTTAGCCTGTAAATGATGAGAGCTACCTTCAAGGAACTGAGCAGGAGGAGAATCCTCTCCTTAAGCTTTCAGTAGGAAAGCTTTTGCTAATTTTGACCATTCGAAGTGCCTAATGTCTGCCAGATTGACCCTGAAAGAGGATACAATTAGAGACAGACATACAACATACTGAAACCCCATCAAATGGTTTGGTGCTTGTTACAGTATGGCAAAATGCTTAGAATTCAGATTACTTCTTCCCTCTATCAATCTGTGTGTGTGGTTGGAAGATTTACAGACTGCACAGGGGGGATCCTGCCCAGTCACCAGAGACAGGTCTGCTCTGCCAAGCACTTTTTGGAGAAATGTGTCTGTTGCTGACAGTGAGTCAGAGTCAAAGGCTATCCTGCAGCAGCAGGTGATGCTGTAGGGTCCTGATGGCTTCCCCAGCCCTGAATGAGGATGTGGTCATAGGGAAATGTCTGCTCACTTTGAGCTTGCAAGTGTTATGTTAAAATAGTATTTTTTTGTCTGGTTTTGCATTGTATTATAATAGAAGTTACTCCACAGAAAAAGACATATAGATCACTGAACAGGTATTAATTTATTAAGGTTAGTTTGCCAGTGCTTAGAAGAATAATGAATAGAGGGTGGAGGTGAGAATGAGTTGATGTCTTGAATTTATGAATACTCCGTTAGCTGTCCAAGTCTTTTCCTCCTCTACTTTTCTGTGATTTTCTGTAAATTTAA
Source organism: Acanthisitta chloris (assembly GCF_000695815.1). Classification (NCBI taxonomy): domain Eukaryota; kingdom Metazoa; phylum Chordata; class Aves; order Passeriformes; family Acanthisittidae; genus Acanthisitta; species Acanthisitta chloris. The sequence continues at coordinate 13,656 of NW_008652576.1, forward strand.
GTGATTAAGAAGAGCATTCCTATAGAATCAAGGTTAAATTCAGCATTGGTAAATGCTAAGTGAAAAAGGGTGCATGGAATGTTTTAACTTTGCTTATGCATTGATTGACTCTGAACAAGGCACTTGCTACCCGCAGGAATGATGTTCTGGAGGTATGGTGCACCCTGTAAAAATAGAGGCTCAGCAGTACCAGAACTGCAAGAGTAAACGTCTTCTTCCCACTGTGTAAGCCCACAGTGGTGCACCTGCATCTTGGACAGTGTGTACAATTCTGATTATTCCATGCCAAAAAGGACATAACAGGACAAGAGAAAGTATAGAAGTATGTAGAGTTATGGGAAAGCTTATGTGTGTGGAATGATGAGGGGCTTTTATCCCGAAAACTTCTAAAGTGTGATAAAAATAAGTAGAGAATGTTATTCACTGTTTTCCATATTACAGAACTGAGGAGGCAATGTATTATTGGATTGGAGTTTCCTGAAAAATAAAAAGTAGGCTACCTGCAGAACTTCTTACTGTAGTATTTCTATTCAGGTATCTTTTCTTGACCACTGTCAAAGACAAGACAGTGAACTGAAAGGACTCCTGTCTGACCTGCTCCTGATGACTTGTTGCTGTCAGTATATTTATTCATGATCCAGATAGAAAACATGAAGTTCTCAAAAGACAGAGTCGGGTGAAATGATTACAGCCTGGAGCAGCTCTGTAGAGTAATATGGGTCGCTTGGAGAGCTGGACTCAATAGATCAGCATTCATTTTGACATAGCCAAGAATGCTGTTATATATCCAGAATAAAGAAAGTAGTTTGCCCTTACATGTTCCAGAAAACAGTTCCAAAATTGTGTCAGTGAAAAGCAGTTAATTATAATGGTGCACAATCAGTTAAACATCTGTTCCTGGTGTGATATTACTAAAGGTGCAGGGATAATATTGTCTTGTATCCAAAGGCAGAGAATAAAAAGTGAAATTAAGGAGTGTTACTTTGGTTTGCTACTACTGAGAAAAAGATGACTAGAAAAAAGATGTTATAAATATATTTTACAGTTTGAAGCACCATTTAAGAATTGCAAAATCTATGCTGTACCCTTGAATGTAGTCTCATAAATCTCTTTGACTGGTTTAAGAGGTTATTTGATCATGTCCCCAAGGTGTGTACACAGAAAAAATGTCTGATGTCAAAGATATTTTAATTCGGGAAATCATGAGGTACAGTCACTGAGAACTCAAAACAAATGCATTCTGAATAAGAATGCCAGTGAAAATCTAAGTAGAGACTAATTAACTTTTGGAAGACATAGGAAGTGTAATGGATACTTCTTACCTTTTTAAACTAAGACTGAATATTGTAAAAGTTCAACAAGTTAGTGGCTTGACGTGGTTATTACTGGGAGAAGTTCTTAGCTTTATGCAGCATAATCACATTGGCCTCTTCTGGGCATTAAAATAAATGAACTGGTGAAAATCTACCTCTACATATGTTCACACAAACTTATGTGAATAGTATGAAAACCATCATTTAAGTGGTTTTGGTTATGGACATGGAAATATCCAAGAGAATCTATGCAATGTTTCTTTCTGTATGGGAGAAGCTACCAATCTAGTATAATACTTGTAAATATCTGACTCATTGTTTTACATACAGAAGTAGAATCACCGTCATTTCAAAATAGTGTTGTTAACTGTACAGTAGTACACTGTGTATTTGGAAATAGTCAACACTGGATAGTTTCCAAGTGTCTTTTGGCTTGACACTGGCAAACATGTTCACCAGGTGTACTTCATCTGTGAAGAGTTTTGCTTTGAATTCTGCCAAATCCTCTGACTAATTTAACTCTTTTCATGGCAAACCCATTGATTTTAATAGTGTTTGTTTATTATTTGATGGTACCCAGTGAATTCAGTTTCGCCATCAAATTGCCAGTTTACCTAAAAACCATTGACAACAAAAAAGTTGCAGTTTAAAAAATAATCAAACTGTGTCTGTGTTCTCCTGTAATGAGCTGCATTTCTGTTTTCCCTGTCTGTTGCTGCACTGGGATTTTTATTGGGTGGTGGGTGTTGGTAAAGGGGATGCTACGAAAACCCAGTATAGCTCTGAGTAAGTGCTCAGCAGCTTTATTGCAGAGATGAAAGTCGTGAAGAGCTTTGTGATTTGAATGTTACCATCCTTTGATCTTTAAGTTACTCATTAAAGTTAATGTTTCAGCAGCTACTGGTTTTAGGGTTGTCTTCTGTACTCTGTGTTTTGTTATTATAATAGAAAAAAGTTATTTCTGTAATTTGGCACTGTTTCTTTCCTGTACTAGGAAGTGTGATCTTTTAGCCATATTAAAAAGAGTTCCTCTTGGTCTTTCTTAGTACTACTTAAAATAATTTTTGCAACAATGAAAGAAGTGCATTATAATTTATAAATATGGGCTGAATAAGTTAGATATCTGCTCTTTTCAAATCACTGTCAAGTTTACAGCCATGTGGAGAACCTACAGCTACAGTTTGTGTGTGTAAATTAGTGTTTTACTTACTGAACTGACAACTGTTTGAAAGAACATCTTAATCACCCTGAGGATTCATTGGTAAATTTTTCTGTAATCCTGGATTATTTTTATATTATTGATAGATGATCTCTTGTGTAACAGGTATGAGCATATACATTATCTTATACCAAAATTTTAAAGCCAAAGGAGTAATCAAAGATGTCAGAGAAAAGGAGAAGTCTTTGTGCTGACAGTTTAATCATGAGTGTTTTCTAGACAATTAAATTGCGGTGGTTTCAATTTGTAAAGTAAGGATATGGGGAGGGGGTCTCACAATTCAGCAAGCTTTGAGCTTTCTGCTGTATAAAACCACCACTAATAATTTGGAATTAAAATGGAATATGATGCATATGCTGGGGGGAGAGGTTATGTTTAAAACTAAAACCCCCACAAAATACCTAAAACACTTGAATACAGCAAGTTTTTTTTCCTCCTCGGTAACTTAAAACTGACTTTCCAGGACAATGTGCAAACCATTATAAAAGTATTCAAGAGCAAAGTCCTTTGCCAGAATTCAGTAGCAGGATCTTGAAATGTTTTTATGGCATTCATGCTGCAGGCATTAAAGGAAGTTGCCAGAGCTCTTCACTTCATCTGTAGTGTCCCCAGATGCTGTCCTGATACTCTGGTGTTGGTAAAATTTACTGGTGCCCATTTCTGCAAACAGGTACCATTTTCACAGAAAAAAGTCTAAGTCAGACCAGTTTAGTGGCACCATTGATGAGGTGTGTACGGGATGGTTTTACAGTACAACATGTATGATCAAAGATCATATGTCTTACTTAATACAATATGTATTTATACAGCATTTTGATGGAGTATGTATCCAAATATTATTGTCAATAAATCTTGATAACAGCCAAGCTGAGAAAATACAAACTGATGATAGAAGCTGCGTGTGAATATCAAAAGTTGTACTCCAGGGATTCTAATAAAATAAAAGGATACTGAATGACTTAAAACAAGCCTTTTCTGAATTCAGTTCTTTCCAGGACACATCAATTGTATATTTAAGCATTTAAATTATGAGCCTGGTGAGAGTGATAACTGCAGGTTTTGGGACTTTTGTCATAAGCAGAGAGTGGAGAGCATGTTCTGCATTCTTTCAAGGTGAATAAGATTTTATTTTACTTCAGTGAATGTATAAAGAGGAAACTTACTCATACCAGTCTTACAGAAATACATCAATAGATCCTTTAGTGCTAGATGACAGCATGGTACTTGATTCATTTCTATCATGTTTGTGAGAATTAAATTCCCATTTTCTGTAATGAGAAATAAGCTCTGTGTAATTGGTCCAACATTCAAAGTCAGGATCCATTTTTGAAAATAATGTTCACTAGTTTGCTATTTTTAAAGCTACTGAAAATGCAGATTTTAAGTAAAGAAATGTTTTGCATAGTCTGTGACAAAAATACAATATTAGAGTATTTGCTTTCTGGTTTGAGGATCCTAGACAATATGCACATTGACTTAATTTTAGCATTTTCCAGAACCTTGTAGTATCCTTGTCTAAAGCTAAATGTATACTATTTATACTTTTATCTGTAATATTTGTTGTAATTATTGTTCTGAGAATGTGTTTGAAAACAAGTGAAAATTCTGTTTTATTTATGATGCAAATTATTTGTGGAATCAAAGCTATGTTGTATTTTGACAGCTTACTCTGTCACTTTTTCGCACTGATAAAATACATGCTGATGTTGTTCGTTAATGACAATCAGTATTTAGGAATAGGTAAAAACTCCCACAAAACAAACCACCTTACTGACTCAGATTGTTGGTCCTCTAGACAAATGTTTTTGAATTCTGTCATTTGCAAGTATGAATTTAGGTTTCAGGGTTATTAGTTTTGTGATGACAGGAAAAAAAAAGAAAAATGAGAGGGATCAGTGGTGATGCATAGCTGGTAGGAAAGTAGTAAACTGCTAAATATCATACCGTTCAGATGACCATTGTCAATATAGTGAAACACCATCCTTCAAGTAAATAATAGGTACCTCTTTAGTTGTAGAAGGAAGGCTTTATGATTAATCTGCATTTTTTTCAGTCCTAGTGCATTTTCATGTCTACCTACCATGTTACTGCCATTTTCTCCCACGACAGTAATACAAAGAAGAATGCTGGATTTCTTGCACATGCAGTAAGGGAAGTGGGCAGACAATTAATTAGTTGTGTGTGTGTGTGTGTGTGTGTGTGTGTAAGAAGTCAGATAATGTGATAAAGTGACAAAAGCTACTGCCAGTAAACAAAAGCATCACTGCATTGCTTTTCCAGGCCTGACCAAATGACCAGTCTGTAGGGCTCATAGCAGAGGTGTGTGAGGGAATGTTTTTGGGGAGATCAGTTGTCACAGGTTTTCAGTGTTTTCAAAGAGGTTTCAGCCAAGCATGGAAACTCAGTAATCTATAAGTAAATTAACTGAGCATCTGCTGTGCTTTTTGCCTGTACTTTCATCTGACATCCCCTGGGATAGGAGTGATGGTGACCAGAAGGAAGTATTTCCATTCTCTCATCACAACATAAAATGTAGAAGCTGCTGTGATGATGCTCAAGGGCAAGAAGGTACGATGCCTTAATCTGCCTGGAAATTTTGTCTGAGATGAAACTGACTGTTTGCCTGGGATTTCCAGGTACCTGTCAGCCAGTAAGGAAGGCAGGCAGTGAGCAGGTGCCTAGCAGCCCAGGGCGTTTGTGCAGAAATCCAGCACAGGCAGCGCTATGGATTCATGAGGTGAAGGAGCTGGTGATGAGGACTGTGTGTCCATCCTAGAGAGGTTTCCTTTGTAACTTTGGAGTGTTAAATGCTGCTGTAGAACTCCATTGTACGTACTTTGGGGACAAAGGGGAAATGTGTGTTTGTATTTAATTTCAGACTAGCTCTGGTCTGGTCTCACAGATGGAATGCCTCTCTCCTTCTGAAAGGCATTAGATACATTCCTGAAGCAGAGCTTGAAATTGATTTCACCCGCAAGAAATCCCATCGGCATGCTTGGAGGCTGCGTTGTGCCGCAAACCAAAGCACAGAAGTGGGAGTGGGCAGGATTCCCTTCAAAGCACGCTCATGTCCCAAGCTCAACAAGACACCAGCACAGCGGCACCAAAACCAAAAGACCAGAAGTGGTGGTGGAGATTTTGATACAAATCAAACACAATGAATTTTCAAAAACCAATTCTCAGATAAACAGAAACAAATGTCCCCACCAAATTCCCCCACTAATTGTATGAAAGCTGTGACCAGGGGAGGTCTGTATTAAACCCTTTCTTATTTCTGGTTTGTCTTCCATTGTAAAAAGACCTTTGAGTTCTCGTTAACCACAAAGGGACTAGGCAGATCTTTAAAGCCCTGGCCAACTTAGAGCTGTGTTACATATACTTGAAAATTACTCTATGTGGTCTTATATACTCAGAAATTCAGAAGGATTCTGTTATCTATGTACACAACTTCAGTGTTCTAGATAGCCTGTGTAGTATTTTTGCCCATTGCTTGCTTACGCTGTGGCACAACTGAGCTCTTGAAGGTGAACTAATTATACACCTTAAAGTGCCTGGGATGAAATTATTTTGTATATTTACTGGGGTCACTTCTGAAATGTTCAGTGGAAGTCTTATTGAATATTATATGAAATAATGGCACTAAGAGGCATTTAGAAGTGTTAAATCAGCTAAATTTCATTTGCCAGTATTATGGATAGTGCATTTCAAAGTGATTAAGGGAAGGAACTAGTTCTAATTCAAACTATTTCAAACTATTTTCAGATTGCTTTGTGTCTTGCAATATTATTATTTCCTATTACTTCAGCTGATGACCAGGACATAAATTAAAAAGCTGTGTGGGTAAAAAGGAGCAGCAAAACAAGAAACAGGTTTATCACAACTGTTACTTAAGACCTCTGAAAACCTTCTGACTTTAATACTTAGTGGATTCTTGGGACAGATTTATTCATATTAGCTTGATTTACTACACTGAATTTTAATTATAACATCTTGTTAGATACAAGATACATGGAGCATTTGAACTGACAAATACAGGTTAAAAATCCTTCTATTGGAAAAATAAAGTAATGTAAGCAACATTATGTCATCAGATAATTCAAGTCTTGTACTACTCCACGTCAGAATACAGGGGATTAGGTTTATCCTTGTTTGCTTAAACCAGGGGGACATGGGACTCAGACTTGAGTTTCAAAAGTGAACTATTGCCTTTCAGCCAGCCCTGTGGGGCAGCTTTGAAGTCGGCCCTTTGACTTTAGGGGTTAATGTTCCAAATGGATAACCTTTAAATAAATACATTAATTTTTGCATTGTTAAAGCTGCTTATTTTGCAGAGTTTCATTAGCTTGGAAGGGGAGCTGATGTGTTTTTTTTCTAGAAAAATTGTATTTCATTGAAGATGGTGAGAAAGTGTTTTGTTTTTTTTTAAAAAAAAAAGATTGTTAGTTTTTCCCCATGTCTTCTCCTTTTGTGCTGGAGTGGTTTTACTTATAACATATCTAACACTCCTAGATGGTTTTCTAGCTGTAGCTGGCATCAGCCACTGTAAGTCTAACCTATTGCCTACAGCAAACAAGCCAACCACAGGAGTACATAGTAATTGTATGTTAGAATGTGTGTAACACTCTTAAGAAAAATGCTTGTGCACTGCTTTGCCTTTTGGGAAGTTCTTATCCACTTCATGTGCTTGCTGGCTAGTTATTCTCATCTTCTGAAGAAGATGATATTGCATCCCATTTTAGTAAGGTTTTGCGTCCTAGTTGATCAACTTTGATGTCCATTCCTGCCACTATCCTTCCCTGTGGCGACTCTGCATTGAAGTGTTGATTTGGAGATAGAGATTTGGATGAGAAAATAAGCATAAGGGGAGTGACAGTCATGTCTTCAGATGATAAGTTATGAATTAAATAACAGGTGCAGTCCTCAATGTCAGTTAAGGATAACTTGATGATGGATGTGAACAAATATGCTCTGGTGATTCAACTGTTTCTGCATGAAAAGTCATTATTGTTTATTTATAAAGTACCATGAAGATGTGCTGGATTTCATAAATAATCTGAGAAGTAGAAGGGGAGGCAAAGCTGCTAAAATTATCAAGGACTTTTAAGTACTGCTTCAGTTCCGCAGTTCTTACTGATGAATAAAATCAAAACTTTTTTTTAGGTGGATTTATGTGTGATAGCTGCTGGATTGCTGTATTGGAGCAACACGGTCCTGAGTTTGCCTCAGACACTTTATTCCATGAATAAGGTGATTGGTACAAGGTATTCAGTAGACTTTGAAAGCAATGCAGGAGTATCAAGTATTCAAATACATGTTAATTACAGTAATAATATTTTGAAAGTCTGGAGACAAGAAAAAATGATTCCCAGAAGGAAGCCAACAGTTCCAATGAATTAACCTTTGAAGAAAAATTACAAGTATAAAGAAATAAGAGACCTCTTCGATGCTAGTGTATCAAGATTATCTTGAATTTTCTTTTTACGTAGTTGTAAGAACATGGATTTTAACTATGTTAGGAGAAAAGAGAATTAAATGAAGAATGGATTTTAAAATGCTTTAGTGACAGGGTGGGGTTTTTTTACACATGACATTTAAATCATTATTTTTGATACTTTTATTAGATGCTTGTGCACTGAACCCAGAAAAAGTAAAATTTTTATTTTATTTCTCAGGAGAGAAGAGTTAGGGCCAAATATTATCCTTGGCAGGCATAAGGATTGGCAGGATTTGGTCCACACTTGGTATTTTCGAATCATTTGCATTTTACACTTGTGTCTACTGAGTGCCAATGAAAAATCACTATTTGCCTGTTAGCCACTCTTGAATTAAATCCCACCATTTTTAATTTAGCTTCTTTAAACATACAAATTTTGTGCTATAACAATGGTTGTCTTTTTTGAAGCAATAGCAGGTCTCCATTAAAATAATTTTACTGAGTCAGTTAACTAGAAAACACTGAGCTTCCTTTTCTGTGCTGCAATAATATTTTTGAGTTTGAACAAAAAACCCTAATCTGATACATTTTTATACTTGGACTGTATAAAGATTACCTATAGCCCTTCTTACCTCTTTTTGACACAAACGATTAGGTTAGATATTAGAAATATTTTTTGTTCTCTGTTAGGGTGGTCAGGCATTGGAATAGATTGCTCAGGGAAGTGGTGCAGTCACCATCCCTAGAAGTGTTTTAAGAGGCATCTGGATGTGGTGCTGGAAGATAGCAAGAGATAGGGGTTACAGGAAGTGACAGGTTAACCGTTGGACTTGATAATCCTGAGGGTGTTTTCCAACCTTGATGATTCCATGATTCTATGAACCTGGAAAAACTCAGTAGTCTGAACTTTGCTGGTTGATTAGAGACATAATTCCCAATAAGCAAAGAGGGGATAACATGGATGTGTCTGCATAAAGAGCAAACAAATACTTTGACAGGATACAGTGAGCAGTAAGCTTAAGAGGGAGCTTTTACTGAAATTGAAAAGGACTCAGTGCAAGAAGTAAAATCTAAGTGCCTTATGAAAAATACTATTTTCAAAAAAAGTTACCACTACAGTATAAAAAATAAAGCAATGTTAAATAGTCTGAGGCAAAGTTCTTTGAAGCAGGCATACTTAAATGATGCAATAAATTTAGTTGATACGAAAGACAAATTGGTATACTTCTATAAACTATATCTGAATGCAGGGAGTTAACACTGTCAGGGCAGGTAATATAATGCTTTAAAAGGAAATTTGGAAGAAGAAATATACAATGAGAAAATCTGTTTACACTGGAGTAGATAAAAAGGACTGCAGGCATACATTAATTGATGATTTGGAGTAATAAGCATATTGAGGACAGACTTTAAACAATGTGGGTTTTTTTTTCATTTCTTTAAAGTCTGCAGTACTTCACATGGTCAGAAACAGATTTGTCAATGTATAATGAAATACATCAAACAGCAAGATAATTCCTATGTTTGTGTGTTGTTTACTGCCAAAAGCAATCAAAAATTTATATGTAAGGAAAATGCAAGAAAATCCTCATGAATGCTGATGCAAGTGATTTTATGCTGCTGTTTCTGTTTTGATAATTTACTAAGTGTTGACATATTAAACAAAGTTCATACCCTTTTTATTTGTTGGTGCATGTCAGCTGCTGTTTATAATGCAACATGTTCTCAGGACAATATATGCAGGGTAATATTTATTTTGACTTTTTTGGCAGGTTCAGGTCAGCTGCACATTTTGTTATTTTACTTTTTCCTTCCCTCCACTTCCCTTAAGTCAGGAACCATAGCTTCCTGTAATGTGGCTTTCAGATACTCTCTAAGGAAATTGAATTTCTGGATTCAAAAGCTGCCCATCTCAAGTTCAAGAGCTCTTCTTTCTTCATCAAAACACATTTATGAAACTATATAGCTTAGGAAAATTTTAATCAGCCTTATGAAAGTTCTTTCTCTTTAAACGAAATAGAAAAGCTGGAGGAATTTAAAGATAAAGGCACATTGTTGAAGTTTAGAAAACTGTCTTGAAGGTTCATAATAGCACTGTAGGATTTAGGAATTTAAATTCTTTTTATAATAGAATCAAACCCACCCTTAAGTATATTAGATACTTTACCCAGTTTGCAGACTTGACATTCCAAAGCACTATGGCCAAGAGCTCCACTTTTATTTTGTGCTTACAGAACTATTAGGAGCTTGATAGCCTTCTCTGGGACCAGAGTGAATGTTGAAAAGTACTGCGTCTGGTTGGAATGCAAACTTAGTATATTTTTTCTTTTTTTAAGTTATGCTTCATGTTAGAAAGTAAGACACTGGAATTTTCACTTCTGTAAGTGTTAATTCATTTTGAAATGAATGAGGCTAGTGGTGGTTTGTAGTTGATTTTTGCTGCTCATTCTTTCTGAACGATGTAGCTGCAAAATTATGCAATATAAACTATGCAGATAGAAATTTTACTTGTCTTATAAATGTTATATGCCTTGGGCTAATACAGCTTATAAAATCTGGTTGCAGGCTTAAAGAAATATAAAGGAAATAGTATCACATATACAGTATAAGCTTGTCACAGACAATGTCATTTAAGTTATATTTAAGCTAAGTAAGAAATCTGTTAATCTTATTCTTACGTGCCTCTTAAAGGCCACAGTAATTTTGTGTATATATTTTTTTAATTATGTAATAAATTCCTACCTAAAATGTGCATCTACTGACTAGTCCGTGGTTAGCTGATGATTTACAGATGGGAGTGAGATGATCCAGATTGCAGGCCAAGGAGCTTTTTATAGTTCTGGTATATCATTTGGATAAAATTGCAGCCATGAATGCTTTAGCAGAAGGGTGATCAAGTAGTTAAAGTGAGGTATCTCTTGTTGGGTTACTAAATCTGTTCTTTGACTGTGGTGAATATGGTGAAACTTGCTGGGACATTCATTAAAACATCTTTCTCTTGGGCATTTCTGGACAAATACTGAAATCTAAAAAGTTTAAGAAAGTGATAAAAAGTGAATTAACTTTTATAATTTCAATCTAATCCTGTTATTCACCTCAGTGCTTCTGTCCTGGGTCTTCTTCCCTTGCCCTCTTCTGGCTGTTGTCTGTAGTCCAGGACCTTGCTTCCACATTTTACTGTAGATGATGAGAGACTTTGTCAGGTGCTGAGCTTATTCTAAGGAGGGTTTCTAAAGCATATACGTAGATAATCTGCATTGGTAAAATGGATACTCTCTGAGAATATTTTAGCTCTGAGCAAAGAGTTTATTGTGGTGAGAAATAGCCTAGAAATGTGAAAAGAGACTTAGAAAGTGATCTAGATTTCAGTGAGACTCAAGTATTATATCACTGTAATTTAACATGATTGCAAGTGTCAGGCTCAGGTATGAAGACATTCTTGTTGTAGAAATTATTATTTTCAATCTGTAAAGGTAAAAAAAGCAGAAATAATACTGCAACCTTAGGATTGTTGCTTTATAGTCACATGCAAGGGACTGTTGTAACTTGTGTTACTTGCTCTTTAATAATGTCATGAGCTTTAAAAATATATATTATATAGATAAATTGAAGAAAAAGTAACTCTGCAAGTTTGGCATTTTGAAAAGCACTAGTCTATTATAGACAGAATCAGTGTTTGCAATGGAATCTATAAATTCTTGAAGATACTTGTATTACTGGGTCAGGTGGTGTTAACTGCTTCCTCAATGGTTTTTATGCTCTGTTTACATTCTCTGTATGAGGTTGGTAGTTGACTCTTGTATTCAGTTCAACTCGAAGGTATTTCAGGAAGGTGTTATGCATTAATTTTGCTATTTTGTTAATATTACTCTCCCTCTCCCCTCTTTTTTCATAGTTGAACTTGAACAGATGCTGTAGCTGTTCATGTATCTGACTTCAGGCTCCAGAGGCAGCCATAGGTCCTTAAAATTCTGAAATCAACTTCAGAAGGAGCCTTTAAAAGGTTTATCAGAGAAAACCATTTTATTTTGGAGTACAAGCTGTAACTGCAAATGTGATTTCATCTACATTTAAGATAAATTTGCAGTCACACAGACTGAAGTAACAGTGATTTATCACAGCTGTAAAGGTTGGTGCAAGCTCAAAAGCTTATCCAATGGTGAATGTTTTCATGAGATGTTGCCAAGGCAGGTATAGTGGAGGTTTTGTTTTAATATCACAGATGATTTAGTTGATCAGAGTGAGAGCAGAGTGGTAATTTATAATTGACAGACTAAGTTAAGTTTTTCTGTCAGACATTATTAGGTGTGGAGCAAAGGACAGTGAATGCTACCACAGTTTTTCATTGCTTTTGGTAGCCAAGTATCTACAGAAAAGTCAATGTCAGCATTTCCACCAAATCACAACTGATTTAACCCATCCTGCACCAATTCCAAATGCAGCCACTGCCATAAGCTGTGACATCATTACCCTTATCTTATCATTCAGTTATCTTAATCTACAAGAATTTTCAGAACTCATGCCCTTCAAATATGTATAGTGATTGTATGTAAAGAAAATTTGACAGTCAAAATCTTCCTTTCATACCCAGGTACTTAAAGCACTCTGTAAAGATGCCATGGAGTCCACCAGTCTTTTTGATTTATTCTCTACACTAAAGAAGGAGCTGAGAATAGAGGAGAAGTCTGACACCTTGATGGAGTTCTGCAGATGTGTTCTGAGGCACGATGTGCTTGCTGATGCCTTTAGGTTTATGGTGAACCGTGTGGGTCAGATTTTCTGGTCCTGGATTTTAAGTCATTTGGTACACAGTATTTGCTAAGTGGAAGTGATTTCAGGCTTTGGCTTGACTTTGCAAAGTTAATACTCTGTGTTCCATATTCTCTTCCTTTTAATCTTGTCCAATTGTATCATGTCACACTGTCTCTGAAATTCTATCAAATCGTACTCGTTACAGTTTGTGAATGCCCTTTAAAGGCATAACTGAATATTCCTTAGGATTTGGCAATGACAGAGGAGATACTGGTTTTTCAAAGGGACCTGCAAAACACTCGTTCTCTGGCATTAACAGAGATACGGTCTGATATGATACCTTGTGTATAACAGTTTTTAAGGTCATTGATGTGGTCTGTATGTAGGTTAAGGGTAACAAGACTGGAAGTGACCATTAACCCCTGTAGAATCACAGATGTTTGCTGTAATGATGCTACCAGTTTTTATTGCTGCATATTATTCTCTGAGGTGTATTCCCTGAAAAATATCCCTAAGCATATCTCTTACAAAAATGGGTAGTTATTTTCCGTGTTTTATGGTGTCATGCAATAAAAATGAACTCAGTCTTTGCTTGGAGGTTTTCTATCTTTCTGCGAAGAAGATCCCCTTCCTGTCCATCACTGGGGCAGGGGGTGTCACCAGGAGGAACCACCTCTTGCACTGCACTTCTGCTGGGACAGTTTTCATAGCTGAGCTTGATGTTTCGCCTAGTTCACACTTAATAGGAAAAGCACCAAGACAGCTTTCCTAGAGAGATGAGCTAGTAGTGCTTTACTGAAACATAACTGATTTAATGGAATCTGTAAAATGAATATATGTGTGTTGATTTTCGTATGTAGTGATTTAATCAGTCTTAGGGCTGAAATTAGCTTTGCCTAAACAATGCAGCTGGAGTGGTCTTATGCTTTCGCAGTTGACTCATGCCTCTCAGCCAATTCTTGCTCACAGGTATTTTTTACTCATGGTAATTCTCAGCGATGCAATTCTTATTAATTGTAATGCTCAGGTAGAAATCAGTGAAGTGGGAGGGAGAGCTGCTTGCTCAGAGGTGCAGCCTGAAATGCCAGAAATTTGATTTTGTTGCCAACTCAGCCAGAAGTCCAAAACCACATGAATAATTCTCTTTCTGATACTTGATTCACTTTCTGTGGAATAATAATAATACTTAGAGAAATAGGTGTCATTTTAAGGGTAAAGAATACTCAGATGTACTTTATAAAAGCACTGAAAGATAACACATGTCCTCTCCAGGATTAATTAGTCTGATGAAACATTTCTGAGTGGGACATCTCCAGCATGTTTAACTCTGGAATGAAGTAAATTTACAGATAGTCTTTCTACATAGAAATATGAAAAGAATATCTAGGAAGTATATTTTCTGTTAGTATAGGAATTTAAAGTCATGCTTGTATTGAGTATCAGATTATTCAGCAGCAATTGTGTGGCTTTTAGTTAAGAAGTGCCTCAGAGCTAACAATCTGAGTATTTTGCTGTGAGAAGAGCCCTCAGGGAGCTATGGACATTCAAAATTAAGCTGCCTGATGAGCTTCCCAAATTCTTACTCTCCTGAATTTTTGCTGCCTGTATAAAGCTCTAGGTGAGCATGAATATCCTGGCATGTGGGCTCAGTCATCAGCAGCTCCCTGACCTTTTCTCCAAAATTCCTGCCATGCTGCTCACCTGCTTGGGAAGCCCTGACTTTCCTTTCTCAAAGTAGGTGGCAATCCCAAAGGTTTGCGATGGGGTCCAGAGGAAAGGAATGGAGTGTACTGCAGGGGTAACTGCTGTGCCCTCCTGCGACAGGGGAGTACACGGTTCCCTGCCATATCAGGCACATTGTTATGTTTTGGGTTTCCAAGGTCTGTTACTGTAAGTACTTAGAGTGTCAGAGTTTGAAGGGGAGGAAGGAAGCAGCATAGAAGTCACGACTCAGGGAGGGTTTTTTGGGGGGTTGGGGGGGTAAAGACCTATTTTTCTCTAGTATACCCAGGTGTTTTTAATATTTTCCCTAGTCTATACTGAATATAATAGACTTTGCTCTAGAGCAGTTAGTTCATGATTGCTTGGCTTATGTGAAAGACTTGAACTGAGAATGTATGAGGCACTTTTTAGACTAAATAGAAACAAAGATTGCAATGAACAAATATTTTGAAGTACATATTGGGGTTTCTGTAACATTCTTTAAAGAGTTTAGTTTGGAAATTAAATTCCTGCTCCTACCTAATCTCTAATACACAATCTTGAGAAAGCTTTGTAGAGGAGAACTTCTGATATCTTTTAACTCTTCTATGGCACTTATTGAGGCTAATACTTGGCATCAGTTCTCTCAATTTCTGTAAGTGCTCGGTGTCTGATGGAAGGTAAGTAAACAAATTTTAGAGAAAGAGGCCTAACCAGCAAGGAATGCAGAAGTTAGCTAAATTCAATACAGGAAACACAGCAGAAAAAGATATTTAAATGAAGTTTGAAGGAAAATTATCGCATTTACTCTCTCTTTAATCATTGTAATAACATAGTGTGAGGGGAAAACTGATTGAAACAGCATTGAAATATTCAGGTTTAATGTTACAAATCTGATTTGATAATCCAGAAAGTATATGTTACAGATTTTTCCTTGTAATAAGGATTAAATTTTTTTTGTCTTATCATCTGTCTGGCACTTGGCAGCCTTTAAGATGCGTTACAGAGTTTCAATCTAAATCAAGTAACAGGATTAAGTATTTGAACTAGCAGCTTGCTGCCTTGAGTTCTATACATTAGCCATCCCCTATGCTAACACGGGAAGCACAAAATGAAGATCTGATAAGTGTCACTTGTGCGTAGGAGCAGTAAAGAAATAACTGCATGTGTTGCATGTAGTAGTTATAAATGAGAAAATGGCATTTTAATGGAAAAGAAACGGGTGCCCATGGTGATTTTGGCTGTTACTAGAATTCTGTTGTGCACTGTACTTTCTTCTGTTTTCTTGGATGGATGTTGCATCTTCTATTGGTACACCCAACTGTCCATTATTCTTACAGGGTTGCCCAAGGAATGAATGTCTAAGCTATTTATTGTAGGAATTATTTAAGGACCTGATCTTTTTGTTCTTGTTGTTGTTGTCATTCTACTTCAAACAGGCCATGCTGCTTTCCTAAAGAACAGAAGTTCTTTATCACTTGTGCAGCAGTTTAGTCAATAGCTCATTAATTGTATATGTACCAGAAAAGACAATATTTACCTTGTTTTCTTTAGTTGTTTTTCATTAGTACTCGTAGCTATACTATCTTCCCTGACCTTGCTTTGGTTTATTTGTGCCTTTTACTTCTTGTGGTCTTCCTGAAGACAGTCTCTGTGTTTGAAAAATGAGTAAGTGCAACTAGTCTCACTTAAGTAAGCTCTTCTTGTGTCAT
>NW_008652576.1:29809-58284 GCF_000695815.1 Acanthisitta chloris
TATTTATTCAAGGATCTGAAGACACTTCTGAAAAATGAATAAATAATTCTGTCATCATTACTTTAGGAAAACTTTAAAAACCACTGAAAGAAATGAATTGGGAAAGCATTAGGAATGACTTAGCTTCATTTAACATAGCTGTGATAGCGTCAGGACATGATTCCCTGCAAAGGCTCTGGAATTCCTTGTGGATATTGCTGCCAGATTTTATTATTTTAAAAGCAATGCATTCAGCTGCAATTATTGTACAGCTACATGTTTTAAGAGCCATTTGGCTGAAATACACACTGTGAGGTAAAGCTGAATATTCGTAATCAAGTATCAAACAAAAGAACATTGACTAATGTGGATGAAGCAGATAGAAAGCCAGGTAGGAAAAAGTTAGTTGTGTAATGGAAATTGAATCAAATGTTAGGTGTCGTTGTATTATTTATACCAGTGTTTTGAACAGTTGTGCTGAAAGCTTTATTTCAAAGATTGTGGCTATAGCTAAAATGGAAAGAACATCAATTATTGAACAGCACAGCCTTGGGAAAATAGTTCTAAGTACCTGAGCTGATAGATAGCATTTGAGGCTGAGATTCAAAAAAGGCAAATCACAAGTGAGACTGTCATTGACCACTTCAGCTTTGAAGATGCACTTGGAGATGATTACTTCTCTGTTACATTCATTATATGGGGCGAAAACTGCCTTCCCAAATGCCTTAAGAGAGAATTGTATCTTTTAGCCCATTTAGTTAAGGTAACCATGTTGCCCTTCGCCTGTGCAAAATCTTTTTGAGAGGTGAGACACAAGGATGTTCCTTAGGCCCAAAATTAGTACTTACAACTAAGTAAGACCGAGTCTTCTACCTGTAATAATTACTTATTAATTCTGTGTGCTGATTTGGCACACCTTAATAGATTTTCAAATTAAAAATAAAAAGTTGGCTGAAAGCTCAATTATTTCTAGGAGAAGTCATGAAATGTTTGTTCATTTCTGTATATATATATATATTTATATATAGTCAGTAAAATTATATTAACATTGGAAATTATAGAAGTGAGGCCTTTAATAATGCTAATTAATGCTGTAAACAATGGATATGCTATAGATATTATTTACAATAAATGTTACATTTCAATAGTTTTCCAATTTGACTTATGTGGGCAATATAGAACTGGGATTTGATATGACAGAGGTTGCTGTTATGGCCTCCCTTGTGGCATATGGTTCTGAAAGAAATTATTTAAAAGAAAGGCACGCAAAAATAGAAACATCCAAGATGTAGACTACGAATTGTTATTTTGCTGTATAACCTCTAGTACAAATATTCTTGGGCCCGTGTTGGGTCAAGCAGAAGGAGATTGAGGAAAAGCTTATGGTCTGCATCCTCATGTTTCATGTTCCTTGGTCTGACACTTCTTGTGACAATTGTTTTGTCATAAATGTCTGGTCCCTGCAGTAACATAAAGTACCTCTGAGCTGTTTGAATTTGATTTTTTCAGGGGTTATTTAACCTCCTGTAGTCCAGTCTGTAAATAATACTTACAGCCAAAATAATCCACAATGGCCAATGTCTTTATTACCAAAAAGTGTCACTATTTCACCACTCAGGGAAGTGTTCTGATCTAACTGGGTCTGCTTTGATCAGGAGGTGGGCCTGGGTGGCCTCTAGACCGCCTTTCAATCTAGGTGATTGGGAGATCATAAATCAGCGGTGGTCCTGCATTTTCTACCTCAATTGGTAGTTATATCATATCTGGTTATAAAATAATTTTGCAGCCTTGCAGCACCACGAAAAGAATGGTAAACTGGTATAATAGACTGTATGTGTTATGTGGGGTTCACTTGCCCTCTGAATTAAAGAGTAATTGGTAACTGTTTAAAATGTTGGGCTCTGACTCTGCCAGATCATGTATCAGTAGTTGTCTGAAGTGCTTTAGAAAATCATGTTTGTCAATCCCTATTAGCAATTAAAACTCTGTTCTTCTCAGTTATTGAAACCAAATGGAAGACTGAGAGGAGTGTTCTGACATGCAAATTTACTGGTTGAGGCAAAATAGAGCAAACAATTCAGATTTCATATCCTGGCTCTTTAAAATACATCCTTTTGAGAAAAGTGTTTCTCTTCAAATTCAGCTAGGAATTATTTAATGTTGTCAGATCATTCTATTTCTTTAGGCTTTCAGTTTTCAGATGTATTACCCAAAGGATCCAGAATGAGTTCTGTTTTTTATTGAATTATCAGATACACATCATCATTTAAAAAAAATATTACTGTAGATAGCTCTTTCACAAAACACAATTACAGTCCCATCAGAATGTATTAGTGAAACTATAACCATTATAAAAACAAACCAATTTTGGGGAAGATCAAAAGAAATTACTACCATGGAAAATTTTCAGTATTTTTCTGGATTTATATTCAGCAATTGTTACTGCTTATCTGTTGTTGTAACCAAGAGACAAGAACATTTGGAAGACAGTTCTGGGCATGGTTTTCAGAAATAATATGAAAACTTTATAATGCTGTTTTAAAAGTACATACAAAATTGGGGAAAGCAAAATGGGTGTTTCAGGGTTTGGGAGAAGAGCAGTGGGCTGAATAAGAATAGGGCTGAGAAGATCTTATGAAGGAAATAAAAGGTAATATAAAAAGTGTAATAAACAAGGAATGGTGACTCCAGAATTATTATTGGGTTCAAACTGAAGGAGGGAAAGTCTAGGTTGGATGTGAGAAAAAGGTTTTTTACTATAAGGGTGGTGAGACACTGGCACAGGTTGCCCAGGGAAGTGGTGGCTGCCCTGACCCTGCCAGTGTTCAAAGCCAGGCTGGATGAGTCCTTGAGCAACCTGGTCTGGTGAGGAGGTGTCCCTACCCATGGCAGGGGGATAGGGACTAGGTGATCTGTAAAGTCCATTCCAACCCCTAAATTCTATGATTCTATGATTACTCCTTCTCCAAAATTCATTAGAAGTAAGTTATAGTTAAATCCAAATTAGAAAAGGTGCACTATTTAATATAAAATTTTAAATTACATTTTAAGAATTTATTTGGTAATCTTATTAAGTTCAAGAATTTTAAGAAGTCAAAATTTATAAAGCCTCCTGACTGTATTGTAAGTGATGTAAACAGGTTTGACCACATGTGAGAGCTGCAAGGAGCTTTGGGATACTGGTGATTCTTTGGCTGAGCAGTAGAGTGTAAGCACAGGAGAACAGAAGGGTTATGCTGCCCTTGCCATGAATCACCATAGCACATCACTTCTGGTAGCCATTTTGAAGTGAGGAACCTAAATTAACTTCTTAATCCCACTGAAATGAGTTTAAACATTGAGAATAAAGATGTCTCAGCTCTTGTCTATCTAATTGGTGAGGAGCATATTGAAATATTCAAATCTGCATTGTTCTAGTGCATTGTTCTCTCAGCTGCTCCTGGTGTTGTTTGCACCATGTAATTTACCCGCACTGTCAACTGAGTTGAATGACAAGTACATCAGAAGCTAATTTTCCTATAAACAATCACTTCATTAAATGAATTTGCATATTACACAGGCTTTCTCAGTGGAGAAAACTTTTTTTTTTTAATGTTCTGCATCGGTCTAATTTTTCCCACTAAAAATGCATGTTAGATATATATTCTTTGAATGAAGGATGTACAGTGAGTCAAAGGCAAAACCAGGAACACCAAGGCATGCAAACTCAAGCTGTCACCAATTGCCTACATATGCTTTTAGAAATGGTGTTTTATTGCAAGTTCAGACATGGGGATTTCCTTTTCATTGTAGAGGGCGGCTTCAAAAAATTCCTCTATTTCTGCAAAGAAAATGTTGACAATAGAATCTTTGGTCTTTAAAAACTAATGCATATGATAAACTTAATTCATCTAAATAATTTTGCTAGACTCTAGGACCCATCACAGAAAGTTAAACACAGGTAAAGATCATGGAAATGGTAGGTACAGTAACAGTCCAAAAGTTCACTTAGGTAAAATTATCTCTTCAGGAGATGTAATGAAATTCTCTCTTATCAAAAGTTCATGTGTATTTTTTTAAAATCACATTTGAAAAAGTTACCTGCACTCATGTTTAAAACATCCAAAAGCAGGATTTAGCTGGGCAGTTTAATGATGGTACAAATATGTGCACATGTTGTAGTAAAATAGTAATGATTTGTCACATTTTTATATCCTCATATTTTGTGTTCACTTCAATATGATGTGATTTTAGGAAATAGTGCTGCATAAGTCTATGTACCTTTTATATTCTCAAGCTTTTTCTGCAGTCATCCACTAATGGCAGAAGTTTTCCAGGTGCTGACTTTATTGAATACAATGGATTAAACTTTGAACACAGAATCCTGTATGACACTTTGGGTCTTCATTGATCTATATAAATAACCTTTAGACCTTAAAGTTCTTGTGGAAAAAGAAGTTATACTTAATAGGATCATCTAGTTCAGAAATTTGCTGGTCCTGGACAAAAGTCATAGAATAGACAAGCACATTTCTTTTCTGAAGTGCTTATAGTTCTATTAGTAGTGCTTTGATTCCTACTGCTTCTTGTTCTGTTCAGTTAATTAGTATCACCCTGTAGTGGAGTGTGGTTGTTTCAAAAGCTGAAAACTCTTTTAACTCTCCCAGTGTTAAGAAATTATATTAAAATTTCGATTTGAGAGTGACCTTGCTGCTTCCGTTTGTTAATACATTATCACCACTAAACCAGTATTAGGGAGAGAATGAGTTGTGTGTTCTGCTAGTGATGATGATAATTTGTTTTACTGTTTGAATTGTGATGTTGCTTAGACAAAAAGGCAGTTGAATATGATTTTACTTAATTAAATTGGTTGGTGTGATAATTTATGCAAGAACTCTCTGGCTTTGGTATTTTGATTGTGACCTAGGAGTCTCTTATCTCACCCAAGAGGACTATTGATGAAAAGCCACCAGTATGAACACCAGAGCCACAAAAATAAGGGGTTTGCGTTATACTTTGAATTATGGACAGTGGGGCTATTGAACAGTGATTTTCCACAAAAGCAGTATTGTGTTTCCATAATATGAGTGGTCAACTGCAGTTTCTCCTACATGCCAGTAAATCTGTGACAGATATTAGCACTTCTTTGCACTTTTGGAAGGACTTTCCTTTAAATAAATAATTATTTAAAAGGAAATTTCTTCATGGTTATGGTTTCATTGTGTCTTTTGCTATCATCAAGCAGTGTCAAGATCCGGAAATAGCTGTTCTACTGGTACTGTGCTAATTAGAAGGATAATTAGTACATGCTTACTGCCTTTTTGGCTATAGCTATTTGGGGGTTTTTGTCACATGAACATGGTATCTACGATGGAAGGCAATTTTTGAGTATTTTTCTGTTTTCACTAGTGCTTGGGATTGGTTATGCTGCGAATGAACGGGTTTAACAAAAGCTGGTATATACTGAAGATAATGACAAAACCAGCTGGAATTAGAGGTGCTGAGACTAGGTTTTATTGCTTTCTGCAGGATTTTTGTGTGATTCCTTTTAAGAATGCTTCCCACACACTTTGTTTTGTTTGAACAGACAATACAATGGCCCACAATCCCCTTCAGGAAGAGAGGTGTCACTTCAGACCATTATATGCATCTTTAGTATTCTGCTAACTTATCTTTATGTTTTTTCAAGTTTTGCTGTTCTCAAAGTCAGACAGAGCAGCAGGGACTATGAGTTACTGTACACAAATACTGATGTATAACAAACTGGTAGATACTTCTCATAACATTACAACTTTTTCCTGCTTTGTGTTTGGGTATCAAACCATGTAGATGTCCAACACACCCCATTCATCTCTTGAGCTGTCAGTACTGTTTTCAGTCCTTTTTCGCTCTTCACTTGTTCAATCAGTTTTGTTATTGTTCTATGACTTACCCCTCAGTTTATCTGTACAGTTCTAATATTATCTGTTGAAGCCCTAGGTAGTAGCTCAACTGTGGTTTTCTGTTTGGAGAGGGCAGAGAAAGTGCAGTTACTGCCTGTATTTTATGATGGCTCCATAGGTCTCTACATGTGAAGCACAAAAATCAGGCATCCTTTTTTTCTTTTTATTCCTGCCATATTTGTGGTGCAAGTTCCTTCTTAATTTGCTTCTGTGGTGCAACTCTCAATGAATTATGGATGTTGTGGGAATAAACAATATTCTGGTTTACCGAGAAGGTTTTTAAAACCTTAAAAAAAAAAGTTTTAAAAAAACCTTAGTTTGTCATTTTACACTGTAGCATTTCAGTAGAGGTTATTGTAGTCTTATTCTGAAACCACAGAGAAGTTAAATACATTTTTTCCTAGCAGTGTGTCCAAGGATTTCATAGGATGTCTGGTCACACTCCCTTTGTATCTGACCACATACCATGTGTAAAAAGAACAAACAGCTTAAACTGTAATATGTCAACTATAATCAGGACTTCATGAAAAATGATTCACTACTACTCATACTTAAATTGTTATTTTAAATTATAAGATATTCCCATCTGCTAGAACTAAAGTTAGTATGTAAGAGAAACTGCAGAACTCAAAACACCATTTCTGAACACAGACCGAACACAGTGGTCCCAGATGTGCAATCTTAGTGGATCAAGCTTTCTGTCTTGTCAAATGATCTGGGATATCCATGTAACACACCTTTTTTACTTGAGAACTGGAAAACTGAACAGGAATTAAAAGGAAGTGCACAGCAGGGGCAGGCATGGTTGGTCTTCAGGTTTATGTTTCCTGCAGCACTTCAGCATCCCTTCAGCTGGGCTGAATGAGTGGGGCTTAAAAGAAGGATTTTGGAGGTATTAATTTTCTAGGCGCTGTTTATCAGCTAGACACAGGACTGGGTTAATTCTGGTCTGTACCAGCTGCTAGGCTGCTCGGCAGAAAATCAGGTGAAAGTTGACATTTAACTGTTTTTTTCCATGAAGTTTGAGTGGGGGGATATTTTTGCTTGTGGGTTTTGTGTGTTTTCCCCTGTGAGTATTATCAGAGGAAATACATATCATCAGTAATGGCTCACACTTCCTTCTATGTTCACTATGCATTTGGGAATAGCAGTCTTTATCTAAATGCCTTGCCTTTCTTGGATTTGGTTTTCTGAGCTGTACTTTCTCTGTGGATGCACTGCTGTGTGAGCTCACAGGCTTTAGGCTTAGCTAGGTGGGATGCAGCACCATCCCACTGAAGAAGCCTCAGCCTCAGCTGTGGAATTTGTTTACTCTGTAATGTCAAGTGAACCCAAGTCCATTGACTTTGGAGACATGGTAAAAACATTCCTTCTCTCTGCTTGAGAGGTTGTGGGAAGTTGAAGTTTGTTTGCATTATGATTGAGAGCTTTTTATTTGATACTTTTATAATACTACAGTAAATTCTCTTATGCTGGGCATATTTTATACTTGAATGAGACTTCGTTGCACAGGTTTGCATCATCTTGTACTTCCAATGGTTTTACAAAACCAAAGATTGTAGAATCTTTTTAAGCAAAGTGTGATTTGTGTCTTGTTTAAATAGAAGATTCAGAAGGAAAATCAGAGAGCTGACTTGTATCCTCTTAGAACAATTTATCCTTTTAGGTATGTCTGCACTGCTAAAGAAGGAGGTCCAGGCAAGAGTGGAAGCAATGGCTTGTTGACCATCCGTGCTTCTCCACTGTTAGTATGCTCCCTGGAATGATTTTGGTCCTTTTGTATATGTGAAGTTGGTTGGTTTCTTTCCAGTGCAGGATTAATAAAATAGTGTGTAGCCTGTGTTGCGTCACGCCAGAGAAATACATTTGTGTCCTGAAACTACACATAGGGATTACATGATTCAGGGTGTCAGTGTATGTCGAGATAAGGTGTTTGAAGGATATCCCTTTGGAGAAAGCAGGAATAGTGCTGAAGGCTCCACAGGACCAGGAAAGGGCAAGCCTGGTGTAGAGTTAATATCTCCTGCACAGTCTTCCTGGGATAAACTGTCCCGCAGAGTGTCTTGGGAGAAGGAGCAGCAGAGACATAAGAATTTAAAGGGTCAACTGAATTAAGCAAACAATTCATAATGTGTCTGGTTAGCAGAGTGATACTGACTAGTGAATTGCTCCCCAGCTCTGTTTTAGTTGTATCCTGTGAGAGCTGGTGCTGAAAGTACCTTTATTTGAACTATCAGTTACTTGGGGTTGAATCATTCATATCCTGTGCAAAGCCAGCTTGCAAACTGAACTTTAAAGTGAATACTTATTAGAAAGCTTCTCTGGGAAACTGTTTTCTTAACCAAAATAAGCCTAAATGCAAAAACCCCAAACAACTTTAAGTGGATTTTGGTTTTGAAAAATAGCTTCACTGAAATAAAGTGTTCTCAATTTCTCAGTGTTTCTCCCAATTGGAATAATATATGGAAAATGTAGATTTTTAGCACATGGCTAGAAAATGCTAATTATTTAAACCAGTGGCCTAATTGCAATGAACATTGAGATTTATCATTGTGGTTCACTCGCACATCAGAAAAAAAACAAATATAAAACAAGCACGTGAAAATGCTATGGCTAAATAAAATGTGGCAAATACTAAATCATAGTGGGTGCATGGTGGTGATTTATTTTAAAAATCCAAGCCATGTTTAAACTTTGATTAAAATAAATGAGTCAGTTTTTGTTATAGTTGAAAGTTATAATTTTGTTATAAGCTATCTCAAATAAAATATATGAATAGAACTTTTTTTTTTCATGTATTTATCCACCAAACCTTTGCATCTGTCAGTACAAGAAATGGATTCTGTTCACTGCAAAATTTCTACAGGTCTTTAATTACAAACATCTTCCTGTAAGCAGATGACTGTAGTCAAGGGAAAAGAAAGACCTACCTGTTTTGGCCACACTTCATACATTTCATGTCCGTTCTATTACTTGTCTGAAAAAATAATATACAAAATTATTCTGTGTAATATCAGCATCACCAGTAAGAGACACAATGTAACCTGGCATTGATTACTTGAAAAGATTTTTCAGCATCTGTAGTTAAGCCTCATTTCTGATTTGTATATTGAATACTGTAACCAAAACTTTCCTTCCTTCTATCCTCATTCCCACGGCAAATATCCTCAGAAGGGAAGAATGCTATGTATTGCATCATAAGTTTAGTGATTCATTACTGTATGACAAATAATGTGATTTATGTTTGCCAGTGAAGTTGTTCATTGTATTCACAGAACTGGTCTTCAGTGCACACCAGATCCTTCTTGATAACAGCATTTTGCAAGTTACTGCACATCAGCAAAGCTAATTAAAACCTGGTGGATTCTTCCCATATAGCAGTACCAACTAGCTGAATGAAATGTAAATAACTTGTATTAATTGTTAGAGAGGATGGTTTTTTTCCCTATGGACCTTATTGGAGTGCTAGGGTTCTGTATAACTGTGAACAGAAAAAAATATTTTGTCTATGATACCCATATTACTTTGTTTATAAAACCTAAACTTTAGCTGGCACTATAGAGAAGAGGAGACCCTGAAGGAAACCTAATTTTTGAAACTTGATCTCTGTGTGAAAGTCTCTGTGAAAGTCTGGTATAAAGATTTGAAAGGTTTCATTTAGAAACTCAAGTATGCATAGCTAAGTTTCGTTGTTTAGGTTGGGTTTTTTAAAATTTTGTGGTGTCATATTTTTCAAGACTCACTTTATCTTTCAGAAAAAAATGAGATAGCAGTGTTGAAGAACATGAACTGTGTTTACTGAGTGTTCCATTCATGAACTAAATGTTGCTGCACAACTGTAATCATTAGCAACATAGTGTAACAAGATACAGGTCACACAGTGGGTCATCATGTTGCATCAAAATACACATTTATAGATTAATTTTAGAAACAACTTTCAAAAATCTCTAAATCTTACTAGTGTTGCAAGATTTTCACTTTGCTACATCAATAATTATTTTCTGTTTCCCTATGGGTCAGTGTTATATGTTTTTATCTTTGCACCTAGACTTGAGATTTTATGTAGCAGGTGTGTGCTGGGGCAAGGCACCTAGTGTTTATGTACAATGGGAAATGCTAAGAGTCAGACAAGTTAAGGTGGTCTCATGTAACAGATTGTTTTAAAACTTTACAAAAGTGAGAAATGGATTAACAAAGTCTCGACTCAAGGGTCTAGTTAAGAGCATAAAATTTCTTTTGAAAATATTTGGCCTAATTTATGTCTTATTAAAAGCTGTGTATCTTATTTTGGAATGTAATTTTGTGCAGTAGAGAGGTATATTTTATTGTGAATGTTACATTAAAAGGCTCATTTCTCATGCAGTTGGAATTAGATTTTTTCAGCATCAAATGTTTCTTCTGCGCATTGCATAATCAGTAGATCTGTTTAAGAAAAAATGGTTTTCCAGGCTTCTAAACCAAATTGCATTTCTTTTGAATATTGGAAGGTTTTTAAGTGTAATGTCTTCAGAATGAGTGCATGTATGTACTGTATTGCTTCTGAAATAGCTGGGAGTATACAGTGATGGAAAATCACTAAACTAGAAAGAACCAATTGTGACATCAACAGTAGTTTGCATGAAGAGGAAGAATAGACAACTTTTTCAATGGCTTGCACACTGGGCCAGTTTGCATATGTTCATGATGGTGGTTGTGCCTGATGGGTCAGGCATAGCTGAATTGCTTAATTTCTGTTATGCAGAGATTGCAACAGGAAAACACTTTTGGACTTGTCTGTTTTTGTGTGTATCTCCTACAGAAAATGAAATACTTTCTATGTATCTGTCAGTTGTTGGTGGTATGATCCTTTGTACCTCCCTGCTACAGCAGCCACTGCAAAGTGACTTTACTGTCCTCTAATCTACTGGCACAGTTTTTAACATGTCTTTTGCTTTATCAGCCTTTTTGCAGTTTGAGAAGCCCAACAATTACATTTGCCAGTGGTAATTTAGAATCTACTTTTGAAGTGTGGGCATTTAGCAGTGTTAGGATTTTCAAGCTGAAGTCAAAATTCATTTGTTGACCTGTATCTTGACTGTGCTTTTTTTTAATAAAGAGCAAACTATGCACTTCAGGAAATGGTAATCTTTATGTACTGCTCTGATGGAAAAATGCAAATGAAGCAGTGAATTTTGTGATTAGTATTTTACAGAGCAGTCGCTTAATATAATTACATCTTTAAATCAGTGAAATTATCATGTTCTATTAACCAGATTATTTCCTGGCTTCTTGTAGGATTCTGAGTAACAACAAGATCTTGTGGTTGAAGAATGGTTCTTTCTTTGGGCTGAGATCCCTGGAGAGACTGTGAGTAACTCATCAGCCTTGTTCCACCTTCAGTTTAAAAGTCTTTGTATTTTAAATATGGAAACATCAGATAATGAAGTTGAGATGTTCTGAACTGTATCACACAGTAGAGTTTCTAGGCAGTTGTCAGGTTAAGAGACAGCATAAGAATGAGTGCATGGGGATGAACGTGGAAAATAACGGAAAGCACTGCCATGAATTTGGAACTAAAATAAACATCCAGTCAAAAGCTTGTACTACACTATGTACACTATCACAGTAAAGACTGGTATATGTAATGCTAACACTAATATACCTGACGTGTAGTTTGGCTTGTTTAACTCATTGGTCTCCAATACTTCCATTTTAATTCTATACTCATTTTAATTCTATGTTTTAATTATAATCCAGAGAAATTGGACAGCATTTATCAGTGGAGCAGATGATGACATTGATAAAACTCCATGACCATGTATTTCTAGCCAGTATTTGGGTGGGCAAAGAGGAGCTCAGGAGCAGCTAATGAGTTAGGAAGAAAACATTTGGAAATTTCAGTGGAAATAAATACGCAGTAACAGCTATGCTACAATAAAACTACTTTCTATATGTATAGGCCACATATTTGAGAATGATTGTGTGAGCAAACCTAAAAAGCTTATTTTATATCTATAGGCAACTTATTTTACCAGTGCATCTAAAATGAGTAATTATATCTGCCTATATTACGATATCTCCTGCAGCTTAAGCTAAATTATTTTTATACTGCTTTGTAAGAATACCTTCATTATGTAGAGCTGTTGATATAGTTACCGCATTCAAGAAGGCATGAACATATTCTATATTGTATGAATGTTTGCAAAGAAATGGTACATTAAAATCGGCTTTAGCTAATATTTTTACTCTAGATGTGTGTGATGTAATGTTGTTTATGGATATGTAATAAGGTGGGTAAGTATGTGATACTGAGACGTTCAAGTGTTCTAATTGTGATTTAAAAATAAACAATTTATTTCAAGGTCTGGAGCAATCCCTTAAGTTGAGGGGTCTGGGTAAAACTACTCATCTGAACATTTATGTAAAGGTATAAGACATTTTATCTGCATGTAGTTATAGATGTATCAAATACTCCTTTAATGTTAAATATTAATATATTAAATGGTACAGAATATTAAATGGTATGGAATGAAGAGAGGTGTATTATTTACTAACTGGTTTAATCTTAGGTGTAACAGTGATATGAAGGTTGTAAAGAAGTTTACAAATATTTTAGGAAAAAACCAATTTAGAACACAGGATGGGATTACCAATTTATTGCAATGTAATACTTTGTATTAGTAAATCAGTAGTGTTTAGAACTAAAAGAAAACATTTCCACTGGGTTTTTTAAAGGTTTGATTTACACTGGGGAATGATACTGCACTTTAAAAAACTTTACTCTCACTAGTTAACTTACTTAACTAGAAGCATTAAGCTTCAGCCTGAAAAGACATTTCAAACAATACTGAGAACAGTCAGAAAGCAGAAAAAAAATGCTGTAGGTGTGTAGTCTTAAGTACCAACATGATCTGAACCTTTTTGATTTCCTTGTAGTGATTTTTCACACCGTAACAGATAAAGTGGGTATCATCTGCTCTGTACATAATGCTCTTTGACTGTAGTCTTAATACAAAATCCGTAAGTGATCCCTAAATCATGGACTAGAATTCAAGTGGTTACGTTTGCATCAGGTTCAGCCGCTCTGTTTCTGTTTCATAGGGGCTGCTCTGGCTCCATATGCTTCTTATCAATATCTGTGAAGTCCCAGTTTGAGCTGTGGGGGTGAGAACAGGTGGAATAGTCTACTAGGATGTGAGTGTGAATGAAGTACAGCTGGATTAGTGCTCCTAGCCCTTGGACAAAGGTTTCCCTGACTTTTCCACAGAAGCTAATTCAGAGCAGTACTTCAGGTGCTTCAAGTGGAGAACTATGATAGCAATTGCTGTTGATGTTCATGGCTCATCAAAATGGATCAAGAACTTTCGTTCCTTGCCTGAAAGGGGAGGTAGAGAATCATACGAAGTACAGTAGCAGGAAAATCCAACTTCCTTTAAAATAATGTTAAGTTTACGAGATCAGGCGCTTAAGAATGTGGGTGTGTTGGAATTAAGGATTACTCATTTTATTTGACTTAGTACTCTTTGTGGTCCTGTTCAGAACAAAAATTTATTAATGTGAATGCCATAGAGAGAAGAATCATCTAAGTCAGTAATTCTTTTATGGTTACCATGAGATGGTGAGCTAGAAGACTATTAGCTTATGTGGAAAATGAAGTCATTTAGTGTCAAACTTGAAAACTTTAGAGAAGTAGAAGTTTAGATAGAACTGTATATTATGGCTCTTCCCAATCCTGGAGAGCTTAAATCCTCTTTTTTGAGTAGAAAACAGTTTGAAGCCCTACTCCAATAAGCAAATGACAATTTTTCCTTTTTTTTTTTTTAAAAAAAAAAACCTGCATGTCACAACAGGAATTGGATTACAGAAGTATCAGTCTTCTAAAGAGCGTGTTACACAAGTGAGAGACCTCACTAAGCAGTTGCCACAAACTGGGACTCCTCATTTTATGCAACTTTAATCAAGCAAATCAAGAATCATAAGTTATTTGCCCCTTAACTGTCCATTCTAAGAGTAAGACAGAATCTATTTCTCTGAAGCCAAGACTATTGTAGAATTATACATAAAATTCAATTTTATTCTTTTAAAATAGTTGCACCTGATTTGTATTTGTTTCTGCAGACTTTTCAGAAAATTGCAATTTTTTCAACCATGGTGTGAGAATTACAAGGTTTCTGTTTCAGATTGTCTTAAACTGTGTTACAGCTGTAAAAGGAGATCTGATACTAGGTTTTCAGGGGATACAACCAGCCAGCCAGGGAAAAATATGTTTGGGGATACAGTTATTTCCCTTTTAGTAACAGAAAGATAATAATATATTTAACAATAATTTATTGATATTAAAATGAAACACATAATACTGTCTGTTATAAAAACTATGCAATTAATAATGATCAAAATGCATTTATGAAATATTAGTATTTTTACTGAGCATTGTGTTAAAATGCTTTGAAAATCATGGTCTCACAAAATGTGCATTTTCTGGTTTTTGTATGAGTGTGAACAGTGAGTCATGAGTGATCTGTAGAGATGGCACTCTGTCCCACAGTTCTAGTTTTCTGAAACTAAGAATTGCTGCCTTGTGCTGGTTTGGAAACGTTGTATCACAAATGTGTTACAGCATCTGGATCATGATGTGCCTCCATGCCACTGAGCTTACATTGTAGTCTACAGGAGAAGTGAATATAATCACTTAAATGACATCAAGAATTAAAACATTTTGCGTAATCTTGGCTAGTTTATGGTGCTCAGTTATATAGTTCTTGATTTGGAATACAATCAGAAATGTATGGTAAAGGAACTGTTTGTTAAAATATTTAAAGCTTTGTGGAATTTTAACAAGAATAGATCTACAGACCATAAATTCTATAAATGAGAATATGCACCTTGAACTCATTTCTGTGATACACCTTGTGGAGATGGCCTCACATTCAGGAGCCTGAGAGTTCAGTTTGGATCTGAAACTCGGGGCAAGTACTTGGCACAGTCAGTGTCCTGTCATCCCACTGATCTGAGCAAGACAGCATCAGCTATCACAGACATGTAAGTTTTTCATATGGTCTGGGTACCATAACAGAAATGCAGAGTGGGCTTTCAAAGCCAAAAAAGAGTGAGGTAGCTCTTTCAAGTAATCTGAAAGCTGTCATTTGCTTAAAACATTTGGAGGGATCTGAACAACCAAAAAGTTGTCTATACAATTTGATGGTATAACTATTCCATAAATTGGTACAATATATTAAATAGAAAAATCTGTAAGTTAGTCTGCTTTTTTAAAAAATTCTTTTTATTTTATTTTTTTTAAATTTTTGGGCAGTGGAGTAACCATTGCTATTACCCAAAGAATCATAGGCTAGTGCAGATGTAATTAGTAGCAGATGCCTTTTCATGGCAGTATATGGTATGGACACTGCTCCAAAGACATTGCAGTCTCCCAACAGTGTGCTGCAAAGTAACAGCTAATACAGTACTGTTACTAATACAGTAGTAATACAGTAGTATTAGTAACCGCTGTGGCAAGTCTTTTTATGCTTAAGAATATTTGGCCAGCCATAGTCCATGTGATGCTTCTGGGGACAGATACTGAGGTTGTTGGGCCAGGTGCTCCAGCTGGGCTGGACCCAAAGTCAAGATCCAGACTAGGAATCTAAACCTTCTACCCTCCTCCTGATGCCAGCTGGCACAAAACAGTATATATATCAGCTATTATCCATACTACTAATTTTCTTACTTTACGCAGCAGCCACTGCATCACAATTGCTTGGACAGCCCCTCTCTCTTACAGAGAGAGTTATCAGGCTTTGGAATGGGCTGCCTGGGGAGGTGGCGGATTCACCACTCCTGGAGGTTTTCAAGATGAGACTGGATGTGGCACTTAGTGGAGTGCCATGGTCATGACGGTAGGGTTGGACTTGATGATCTTGGAGGGTTTTTTCCAACCTGGTTGATTTTACGAAATTCTATGAAATTCTATGCTACCTCCTTTTGTTACCTCTAGCTGGGGCAAGCTCTTGTGGCTCTTCTGCTGTGGACTTACTGGTGCCTAATGGGATTGAATGTGTACTTGGTATTTTCTGAAGTGGATGTATGAAATCTCTCTGTTTTATAAACAAATGTACTTCTTCAAGTTTATAGGAGTTTTGGTTGATTTTACGAAATTCTATGAAATTCTATGCTACCTCCTTTTGTTACCTCTAGCTGGGGCAAGCTCTTGTGGCTCTTCTGCTGTGGACTTACTGGTGCCTAATGGGATTGAATGTGTACTTGGTATTTTCTGAAGTGGATGTATGAAATCTCTCTGTTTTATAAACAAATGTACTTCTTCAAGTTTATAGGAGTTTTTTCAAGTTTATAGAAGTTTCAAGTTTATAGGAGCATAATTACCTTTGAGACTGTTGTTCCTTTGTCCCAGTGACTGAAACTCTTTATTGGGTTAAGAAGCTATTGGAAGGGAACCAGCAAATAAAAATAAAGAAACATACACAAACAGACCGTGATTGCATAACCTTGGAAAATCAGAATGAAAGATCACTAAGCAAGATTACACATTTTTTACAGTTGACCCAGGAGAAAGGCATATCAGGCGCTTATGCTGCAACAGTGTCTGTTTTACAGAAACTTGCTTTGTTACATTTCCTCAATATTCCTAGACATGTTTCTAGATAAAGAAAAATAATACTGAAGTATCTGTAAGAATTTAGCATTGAATCTGCTTATTGTTATGATTTTAGATTTTTAGCTTTATAGATGTCTGACTCAACCAGGCCTCACTTAGATTGTGTGTCCTTTTATTGTGTTGCTATAGTGTAAAGTTACCAACCATGTCACAGTGCTCAGCAGCCACATGTTGTCCTCAGTTATTATTAGACAAGATTGCCTAAAAACTACTTTCAGTAGATTTCAGTGTGACTTTCTGCAACTCTATGTTGTGGTGTGCAATTGAAGTAATAAAACATGAAGGATGAAAAGAAAAGCACAGCAAATTAGACCATAGAAAAAACCATGTTGTTATGAAGTTGGTATAAAAATATGATATTCAGAAGTTCTTTAGCAAAACTCAAGGAAAGAAAACATAAAATACAAAGGTATTACATTTTAAAACGGGCAGTTTACTTTCTCTAATTTACTGGCCTCTTCATTTCTTTTCCTGCGTATACATTTGAAATATGTGTGTGTGTGCACACAAAGAGGGAGATATTCTTCCTAGGTACTGTGAAAGACTGGAAATCTGCTGAAAGAAATCATTAAAGAGTTCTGCTTTCAACCCATGTGTATTGCTATCTTTAAAGAGAGAAACTTCATAAATTAAATTTAGAATTTCCTGTTCTTTTTTGAATTGTTGTAAAAATAGAAAAATACTGGTTATTATGAACTAATAATATTTCAGACTGACAGCCAGGATCCAGCTGTGCAAGTTTCTTTCTTTTTTTTTTCAATCCCCTGAAGAGTTTACAGCTAAGGAGTGTGCCCCTAACTTTGTGCAAGCACTTTTAACAGAAGAAAGATTCATAATCTTGGAGACCTCAAATGCCACTTAGATATGTTTAGAGAAATGCTGTGATGTTACTCAGGGAAAGGGCAAAGTAAAAATCTTTCTTAGAGCTGTTTTTTTTTGTAAATAGTTACATTATCAATGAAACTGTTCAGTTTTATCTAGTCTTTGGAGAAATATGGAGAAAGGAAAATAAATGCAAACTCCTTTCAAGCATCTGAAGTTTTCTTGTATTTCAAATCATGCATGTATTTAGTAAATTCTCTAGATCTAGTTGATAATGATAACAAGCAAGTTCTTTGTTCAAATTCACCTTAAATATACCCAAAGAACAAAAGTGCAGATGCTACAACCATTATTTTTCCTTGTCTAGTAATATGTCTGGGAGTCCTGGGGAAATCTAAGCAATTTTCCGCATACAATTTCTTATTGTGTTGATTTGTTTTAATTGTTTACAAAAACTCGTTATTCTGCATTACTTTTTGAAGTGGTTGATCATATTCTGATAGGTGAGGAGGGATGGAATTAGTTCTGGGGAATGAGTTTTCTCCTGCGGCAAGACTGTGCTTTGTGCACATGCTATAAACTAGTCTGAAAACAATTCGTGTTCCTCTTGACACTCATGGAACTTTGAGTTGCCCTTTTGGTTTCAGTGTCATAAGAAGAGATTATCTTTCTTGTTGCAATGTTGCTAATGTTTGGATGAGGCAGAATAGTTCCCTTTGTCACTCCTAGATGCAGCTAATATAGCTGGCAGTTTTTAAATCCGTAAGCATATTTGCCTGAAATATAGTCAGTACAAAGGCAGTTATAAATATTGAGCTCAAAAAGCAAAGTTTTAAAAATTAATGAATTACTGAAGTTAAGGTACCTGTTCATTCAGAGACACATCTAGTGCAAATAATTGGTTTGAAGGGTTGGACATACTCAGCAAATAGAGAGCTTTACAAATACAGGAAGAAAAAAACACCCAAACAATGAATGTAGGAAGTGGACAGATCAGAAAGAGGGAAGAAAATATTTATGCATATAATTATCATTTATCACCTAAAAATAGAATAGCTTTTTGTGAAGTGAATTGTTTTTAAGGCTTATCCTGGAGTATGGAGAGAACCTATTTCTACCAAGAAAATGAGTGTTAAGCTAGTAGATTGGGCTGTATTTTCAGAGCTAATATGCAGCAGTGTATTAGCCATCCTATTTTTTCATTGATGATAAATGACAGAGTCAGGTGCTGAAAGATAATTTTTCTGGGACTTGTACTAGAACCAGATTCCTCACTGATTCTGGGGCTCTTTCTGCATCTGTTGAGGCCAGTCTGTCTTTGTGGTGGCAGTAGCCCACTACAAGTGCTACTTGCAAAATTTGTATTTTCCTTATTTTATTTTTTTAATGGGTGGAAGTTGGCTGTGGCTGTTCTGTTGGATGGTGGTTTGTTGGGTTTCTTTTTTTCTGCAAACAATTTTAAATCTGTGCCAAGGAGGAGTTAATGTAATGAACTGAATCCTGACCCAGCACTAGGAATTTGAGTTTACAGAGCTGATAGTCCCCTATCTATCATCACAGCCAGTATATACAAGTGCACTTTCTGGGTTCGGTGTAGTAAGTTTAAAATGAAAGAGATCCATGGATGCCCTGGCTATTGCAGCTTGATGAAAATACCTGCCTGGCTACGTAAGTAGCAAGAGGCAACAGTAGAACCTTTGAAAATATGGAACAGAAAACCAGACTTGGAAAAAACACTGTCGGTCCTCATATAGAAGTAAAGGAGTGCAGGATGAAATGCTTTTCAAAGTCAATATCATTTGGCTGCAGGCACCGTTTTAATGAATTGCACAGAAGGAGGATATCTAATTTGCAATTGTTGCATAGAAATTTTGAGAAAACAGATGGAGAAACAGAGGCAGGATCAGTGTAATACTTCTAACTGGGCAAACTTA
This sequence comes from Acanthisitta chloris, assembly GCF_000695815.1. Lineage (NCBI taxonomy): Eukaryota > Metazoa > Chordata > Aves > Passeriformes > Acanthisittidae > Acanthisitta > Acanthisitta chloris. Next base: position 49,114 of record NW_008652576.1, read on the forward strand.
ATTAGAAATTACCTTTTCATATTAATTCTCTGGTCTTTATGGCTCTCTTAATTCCATTCTATGGCTAACAATAAGTTACTCATTTAGTAATGCAAAAGTTGAGTATGTGCATTTTTTTGACACAAAACAAAGCAAACAAAAAACCTTCCCAAACTCTCTAAACTCCAGAACCTGTTATGTTCTAGTGTCTGCTATCAAAGCGAGATTTAGCATTCTATCAGGAATTATAAAACTTTCTATTCTTTGTATGACTGTCAGAAACAGAGGAGTTAGAAATTAAAAGGAAAGTTACATTGCCCTCTTTTTAATAGGCATATATAGTGTCTTACAACCATGAAGCATCTCTCAAAGCACTTATAATGTAGTCTGACAGAAAGGTAATCGATTTTTTATTCCACTCGTTGTTTGCCAGTACAGAGTCACTATTAGACATCATATATATTGTATTTTAGAGGATGAGACAACAGGAAAGTATCCTATGTGTCTACTGCTGTAGAGCTGCTACACCATAATGCGCTACAAAAGAAGCAGTAATTCTAAAAAGAGAGAATGTTTCCTTTGGAATACTGCATTGCTGTTCAAAGATAGCAGTAATTAACTCTGAAAAGTAGGGTAGTGAAATCAGTCCCATAGTTTTAGTGCGAGGCTCCAGAACCAAGTAAGTGTGCTTCCCATCTTTTCTTTCTACCTTAAGATTCCTTTTTTTGTTTGCCACATTCATTTCTTTGGTTCTGTTGTTTACTTTTTCCATCTGATGGAAACAACATGGGCTACCACGCTATGTCTTTGCTCTTAGTTCCATGCTTTATAATGAGATCTAAGAGTTGCTCAGTGCTGTGTTCCCTTGCAGGCCCTGCTCTTTGGCGTGTTGGGCGTTTATGTCATTCTGAATGTACTGCCGAGATTACATTCCTCCAGTTCTGGCATGAAACTGTGGTTTCAGTTTGGGCATGAAATTGCCAACTGCTGGCATGTACGTGAGGTAGTAACAGCATTTAAGATGTCAGTGGTTTGCCAGGCTGCATTGCTAGATTTTGGAGTGTAATTATTTGCGCTTTTTTCCCCCCGACAAAAGAGATTTTTGTTGGAAGTGCTAAAATAAAAAATGACAAAATAAAGATATTCTGTGGGGGACACAGCAGTTTCAAAAATATCTTTGTCATAGATACCAGTATTTCATTTCAACTGTTTTATATTCATAAAATATAGAATCTTTTTGGAATGATAAAGCTGAACTATACTGCTAATGACTGGTGCAAGTTGTGTACTTTATCTATAAAGAAAGAAAGTAGGAGAAGTTGGAAAAGTAGGTTGGAGAAGTAGGAAACCCAGAAATGTGATTTAAGGTCAGTTTGTATGAAGTCAGAGAGAAGCAAGCTGGGAAGCCAAGCTGATAAAAATTAGTGTTAGTTCATCAGCAGCTGAGCTAATCATGTGAAGTGAGCTGCAAGGTAAGTTGATAGGTGAATCCTTTTGTTCAGTATGGGGTTTTTATCCTTCAGCTGTAGGCTGTTGGTGGAATAACATTTTCAAACTCTGGAAAATACTACAATATTTCTTGTATTCAGATGCAACATAGTATTTATCATGTTTACAGCTGAGAAGGCGAAAAGGTTTGGTGACTAATCTGGTAGTATCCATACATAAAATGTGAGAGACCTCAAGTTCTGAATAACAACATCTCAGCATCATGATGTGGTTGGGTAAAAGTCAGTATCAGAAGAAAAGCTCACAACTCCATCTTTCCCTCCCAGAGAGTTTTCTGAGTCCTACCCATAACCTTTTTTTTGCGGGTATTCATCTCTGACTTGATGTCAATTGACAGACATTTCTTGTTTGCTTACAAGAAAATATACCCTATGTATAGATGTTATTGTCTGCCAAAAGTGCATGTCTCTAGGCTAGTCTGTGAGGTCTCTGATGAAAACATGATATTACTCATTATATCATGCTAATCTATAATGATCCAAGGGTACCCAGTGACCCTGGGAGCTTGCTGCCCTCAAAACTTCTGGGAATGCCTTCAGAAAGCATAGCTTTGCCCTCTGATGATTGTACTTTACCAATAATCTCTGAGACGGCAAAATAAATAAAATAGAATTGAAAAGAAATAGAAAGAAGGGCTATGTTTTATACCAATTTAGTGTAAAGAAAAAAAACTCCCCCAAATGAGTTGTCTGAAGTAGTTAGGAAAGCTGATGTAATATAACAGCTGTGAGCAGTTTTTCTCCCCACTTCTTAATATAGACAGAATTGATTAGTTGGGTGTAGTATAGTGCTGCGTGTGTCAAGTAGGTACAAAATGGTTGTTCTCACGAGAAAATTGCATGCAGACTTAGCACATGATAAGCTGTCTTGTGTTAACACAAATTGCCTCATTCTTGAAATGGAAAGTGACTGGGAGAGCTATAGAGGATGTTTGTATAGTCTGAGCTGTGAACATATTCTGTGAAAAAAGAGCTACAAAATTCCTCTATGCACTACTTTAGAAAGTGTTTTGCTGAGGAGAATGCAGGGGGAAACACTATGCTGGAATAAAAATGTATTTTTATTTGCTTGTGAACTTGAAAGAATGAAATAAAATTCTATGCAGCGATAGTGAGCTTCATCTGGTAAAATGTAAGCAGTTTAAGTTAAAAATAGGCCATGTAAGTTAGCATAATGCAAGAAACTTGTTGAAGCATAAATAAAATGTTTTTATCATGCCTTTATAACCCGGAAAACTGCCAAAGAGACAACTTGAATCTCTTAAAATCAATTAATCTCTGGCTTTGAAAAAATATGCAAGATGCTAAATCAGGGGGAAAATATTGTAACTTTAAGTGCCTGAAAAAGCCAAATTTATTAAAAAGTAAGTACCGTCTCAGCCATAACTGTAACACTTTTGTTATGGTGCTATAATTAATGGCCAATGAGAGAAAGTTGTACAGCTGTTGTGTGCCCCCCCAGACAAATGGTGCATTTGTTACTTTCATGAAGTGTGCTTTTCCATTTTTTTATGTTCAATATTCACATTGTTTGTTAATGCGAAGTAAGTTAATACTTTTAAAAAGACCTTAAAGACATGCTTTTCAGCTGAAAGGGCAGTTTAAAGTATGTTGTGTTCAGAACAAAACAGTGTTTTATATACTGTGTCAGCAACTAAGTTGAGAATTTGATGCTTTTTTCCCCTTTGTACCATTAATTGCTTTTAGGTGTTTCTGAAAAGTGCAAGTGCCTCACAAGGTACAATTCTCCCATTTGAGTGAAGTTTAAATACGGTATTAAACTTTCCTACTGTACAGAGTTGTGCGAACTAACAAAAATATTTAGGAATGTAAGACCAGAATAGGTTGCAGCTAGCCCGAGTTTTCAAGGATAAGAAGAAAATTTGTTCAACTCTCTCTCTCTCTCATCATATACACCATAAATGAGCCACTCCTTTATAATGCTTTCCAGCGCTCTATTGAGAACACTGAGACTTCAGTTCAAAATAATGTCCTTAAAAATTAGCATGTGTCAGAGGAGAAGAAATTTTTATGTGCCACAGGTTATTTTTCTTTTTACGTCTTTACCACTGTAACCAAAAAACCTCTTTATCAGTCCAAATCTGACAGTTTCTTTAACCATGACTATGCCAGTAAGGTGTACCAATGCAGATGCTAATTTTTAAGTACTGGACCAGATCATGTTGCCAGCATAAACTCTCCAGTACTCCCTCTCTTAGCCTATTTTGGCAGAAAGGGAGGATCAGGGCAAGCTCCTGAAGCCATGTTCTCCATCAAGCAAGAAGTAAATAAATGTTTCTGGTCCTTCCAGATGCCTGGGGAGGATTCAGCTCTGGACATGCAAAAATTCATGTCACAAGCTGCAGTTTCTAACACCAGTAAGAACTGTCCATGCATAAACAGTTTCAAACTGAACAAGTATTTTGAAGGCTGCTCTAAATCTTTATTTCTGCTTTTTCTTATCTGTGACCTAAATGTGCTCATAGCCTATTTTTATCCATATGATGTTACAGTACTGTTATCCTTTAACTTAAACTATTCCTTTTGTCTTTGTAGGGTTCACCATTTATAAGCAGTGATGTAATCCTCACTTTCCTTGTCTAAGCAAGCCAAAAAATATGATAATCTCTTAGTGACATCATGAAAATAACCATGAAATGTATATATCCTTAAAAAAAATAATTATGGGCACAAAGCCTGAAATGTGTCTAAAAGTAAGATTTTTATCTGCAAAGATTTATTTTGTATGTAATGACAATATACTCTCTTTATAGCCAAAAAAATGGATTTTAGTCCAGTTAGTTGAATACTCAGAGAAGTACAATTTCAGTTTAGTTCATGTTGTAAAACTCTTATACAGCTGAATACAGAAAAGAGCCCTCTGGAGCATCTACGTGCAGTCAATTAATGTCCTTGGGAAATTCGCTGGGATTTTAGGGCTTAGGAAGTCTGTACAAAGCTGCTTTCCCTTGTCTTGTGTAACCAGTCAGTGCTAACCAAATGGTCACTTTAAGAAGCCCAGTGAAAATTTAAAGCTTCCTGATGATGACATTGAGTTGAGTTGATTCTGTCATCCTATTTTTATTTCTGTTGTCCCTATTTTCAGGTTTAGTGCTGACATTACTGGGTGGGTGGGGATAGTGCTTTTCTTTTCTCCCTTCTCTAGAACTGAGGATTCAGGAAATTGAGCTTCTTGTTGTTTGGTTGGTTGGTTGGTTTTAGGTGAAATACTCATTTCCTTGCAAGTGGTTCCTATCGCAGCATAAAAATACGTTCCTGTCATTTGTCATTTTATTTGTGTCCTTATATCATTCTGTCTGCTTATCCTTACTGTGTTGAAATGATGTACCAAGACACTGGTACTTGGTTTTTATCTCTAGTATTCTATACCTGTATAATTATTTAAACAGCTCCATGAGTATGCATGAAGTCCTATATGCTTACTTACTTTTGGCCCATTTCCCCCACAAATCCAGAAAAAACGTTTCCATATGACAATTCCTTGATACAAGAATTAGAGTGTAATTCTCACAAAAGTGAGCTAAACTGAGTTTCATTTCTTCAGCCTACCAAATGCATCTCAGTAGCACATGTGGCTTTTCCACACCTCCAGGCTAGAGAGATGCTGTTCCCTAATGCTCAGCTCTTTTTCACAGGAACACCCCATGTTTCTTCAGAAAACATAGTTGGCATGCTGCTGAGCAGTGATTTCATTAGCAAGCGTTTTGGGAAATAAGGTAGGTGCAGGCTGGGGGGTGAAACTCTGGCTGATACCTACAAGGAATGTAGAACCATAATTTATGAAGGCAGTGTACTGCACATATGAAGTTGAGCATATGCCAGCAACCAGACCATGAACTCCTCAGGACTCTGGGCTCATGCCAGCTTACACAAAAGCTGGTATAGGTGCATCATGGTTGCTGTTGCTTCAACGCATTAACGTGCTAACTCGTGGTGTACTATGCTTTCTTTTACTAAATTAACCTGGCAAATTATTTTCTTTAAATACTTGATGTGTCATAGTGAGCCTGAGGTTCAGTTGACCAAAACGGTAAAAAAAGGACTTAAGGGAACAATGCAAGAAGGGACTAATAGAATATGATGAACTGCTGCAGGTCTTTCTCTTCCGTCCCGTCTTTGCTCCATCCTGCTGTTTTATCAGAGGTGGAGGCAATGAGAGTGGTTAGAGCTTACCATGTCTTGCACGGGAAGGTTGCAGTTCTGGTAAGGAAAATATCCCTACACATACATACACCACTCCTTGATGATTTGGGGTGCCTGTTTCCAGGTTCTTTTACTGTTATTTGCTGTTAACCTTTATCAGAATATTTTTAGGCAGCTAATTAGTGATTGTTATCACAAGATTAATTGATCATTGCCAGAGCCAAAAAAGAAGAATCATTTATCTTAACCTAGACAAACTCTCTGAAGTGACTGGATACCGGTCTATTCTTGATATAACAGAATTTTCATAAGCAACAAGTACATGAGGAATCATTTGATCTGCATGATTTTTGCTTGGAATGATGTTCAACAGTGTTGCCATCTGTCAGGCAGATGTGACATCATATAGATTATTCGTGCAAAACTTTCCTTTAAAAATCTTCTAAAATGTGGACTTATTTCTCCAATGAAACACTTAAAAGGTTAAAACTTTAATTTTGAGATCTTTTTTCTCTTTCTGTAAAAAGAAGTCTCTTCAGAAAGCTTAGCACAGATTTGTTCTAATTCTGTGGTTTTAATCTCTAGTGTCAATAATTTCATCAGATCTTTTGATTGTTGTTTGGTTCATTTTAGGTTAAATGAGGGGTTAACTTCTTACAGAGATTTATTAAAAGCAGCTGGGTTCTTACTAAGGACAAATGGAAAAGTCCTTTTGCCAAGATTTAAAGAAATTATGCAAAATTGAGAAATTTATCCACTCCCCTCTGCTCCCTCAACACTTAGGTTAAGATTTGAAATATTCAGACTTGAAATCTGGCAGAGATTTGTCCCTGTGTTTCAGATATGATCTTGTAGAGTTCAGTAATCTGTTCCCATTTGGCTGAGATGCAAGATTTTAAACACACACACATATATATATATCTCACATTTGTGCAAAGATTATATTAAACAATGAGATCAATGTTCTAGCAACATTCACTTGGTACATTATATGTGTGCACATCATATATAAACAGTGTGGAAATTCCCAGTAAAAGTCATTCTTGCTGTAGCTTGCTGGATTTGTGTGCATAAAGAAAATAAGAGGAAGGAGTTCAAAGATATGTACAGAGCTTGGGACAATAATTGACAATAGTCCAAGTGAGTGAAATGCATGGATGGAAAAATTCAAGCCTCATTAATTGGGACCGGAGTATGAGAAGTCTGATTACCAAGTCATTATATACGATGATGGAATTACAATATCAGTAGCTTGATGTGCCTATAAATGAACATCTAAAAGTTATATAATGAACTAAATATAAAATACTTAATGAAAAAAATTCTCACCTGAAATGCTAATATCATAGCACCACTTATAAACAAGGATAATTTCTGCAAATGTAGTAAAACTTTGAACCTAGCCAATGGGGCCAAAAGTAATTATTGTAAAAATATATAAAAATGAGGAGAAAAATCATAAAGAAATAAAAAAATAAAAGAATGCCATTTGTCAGATTTTGGTACTGTGGTATGACAAAAGCTTCATTTTCATAGTTCTGAATGGTGGATTAGAGTTTAGCAATGCAAGCGTCAATTGTAGCTAAAATAATTATTTTGCTACAAACAAGTCAGATTTGGTGATTTTAGCAGAATGACAAGCAAGCAATAGAATTATCTGTGTTTTCATGTTCAGTTGTCGTGTTAAAAGATTGTCAAGAAGTAATGATTTAAGGATCACCATGGCTGTAGGATGTAGGATTCCATCGTAAGGAATCCAGACATTTTCCTTACGGTGATGTATCAAATACCTGATACTGAGCAGCATCAAATATCCTCTTTCCTTTTTCTTAGAAATCCAGATGTCATAATGGGAATTTTTCTTACTGTTTATAATATGCTTCAGTATAGTTGTCAGCCTGGTTATCTTTGCCCATGTTAGCATACATGGGCATAAGCATATGAATAAATTTTGTATAATCCTATGGAATTCTTAGGATAGAATATGTAGCAAAGTAAGCTTATCCTGAGTCAAAGTTTGAGGTGTGTTATTGAACCAACCTAAATTGATCAAATTTGTATGTTGCCTGCCTTTTCTGTTGCTGCTGTGAGCTAAGTTGCATGCTTTTGAGACTGACATTTGTTGTAGTCTATTCTGTCACTCTTAATGTAGGTGTAAGATACTGTGAGCATGAAAGTTTGTAGGCAGATTAGTAGCACCTATTATTAATCTCTAACTGAGCCTGACATGGTACAGATGTGGTCATTTGCTAAAAAAATATTCTGTCTTCCTGAGGCCAATAGTGAGATAATTATCTGGGGATATAGAGAATTTTATTGCCAAATAATTCCAAGGAATGAAAGTCAAACAGAGAACATTTTGCTAATGTAGGGACGCTAGCATTGGCTTTATTATAAGAAGAAGCTAGATAGAACTAGAAATTAGTGTATGGGAAGGCTGCCTATTTTCTCAAGGGTTTGCATGTCTTGGATGGAGTGCAGGGCAATACCTTTTGAGCTTCTCAGCCACGCTGAAGTGTCACAGCACTGAGCCAAGCAGTGCGTTAACCAGTATGAGGGAAACATATGTGCTCAACCGAACTGGAGATGAAGGTCACCTTTGTAGATAGTAATATTGTTATTAAGACTTAAAGCACTCTAAGGCCTCTGCTTTTAGAAAGATTAATGGAAAGGGTAAAAAAGAAGATAAGAATAGGAGCAGGAGAAATGGAGTATGAGATTAAATAAAATTCAAAATGGGAAAAGAAGGGTTGAAAAATATAAGTTGTTCCTGCAGTGGACGACATGGCTTGGGAAGGTGCAGATACTGGTCACGTGTGCTGGAGTGCTGAGATGCTGATGCTAACACAGCGATAATGGAGAGTACCAAAGAACTGCTAAAACAAAAGAGGAAGATTCATTGTTCTGAACCTGCTCAAACCACAGGTGCATGGTGTTACTTGAGCAGGGCTGGCTAGGCCTGGCCTAGGATGCTGGCAGAAACCTGCATTTAGATGTTTGTTTTGTGTTCCTCATCCCTAGAGCGAGTGGTGGATACTGCAGAGGGAGTCACATGCCCCTCACAGTGAGGAGGAGAAGGGAGTAATCCACATTGCTTAAAAAAAGTATGCTTCAGCTTTGCATTGCAGGGCAGTGTAGGGGGGAACTGGCAATGAGTGAGTGGTCTGTGTTGTATTGGAAAAAATGATCAAGGAGTGTCTTGGGGCCAAAAAGCAAGCTAAAAATTGTAGTCCCTCTGCAAGGCAATCCTTACACAATTTGCTGCTTCATTGCAAAACTTTTCTTTTGCACAACTATGCCAGAGTTCTAATACATGTAAGTCAGTCCTTCCTGAGTATTAATAAGCTTGGGTAGTTTGCTGAGGGTTTGTTGATTCCTGCCTGACTTATGTTTAAAGTCTGTGCTTTTTGCCAGGCAAAGAGAAAAATAAAGGAATCCCTGGAAAAGTCAAATGGGTCTTTTTTGACCACAGAAGAAAATGACAAGGAAAAGAGCAGCAGAAAGCCCTTTACCTTTCCAG
>NW_008652577.1:0-209 GCF_000695815.1 Acanthisitta chloris
ATCACGGCGCAGGTGATCGTTGCCATCCAGATGGTGCTGGAGGAGAACTTCGTCTCCAAGCACGACATCCATCCTCTGCGCGCGGTGGGCACGGAAGGTCTGTCGCGACATGCGCCGCGATGGGGCTGGGCGGGACTCAGGGTGTGCCCAGGGGCGTTCCCACGCGTCGGGAGCGGATTTGGAGCCACCCACCCTCCCCCCATCCAGGT
>NW_008652577.1:278-534 GCF_000695815.1 Acanthisitta chloris
TTGTTTGTTAGTTCAAAGCACTGAGACGCTTTTGCCAGCTCGGCCACCAACCCCTGATCGTGGTAGCGCTTCTGGCCAACATCAGCAGCATCTCCTTCTTCAACTTCGCAGGCGTCAGCGTCACCAAGGAGCTCAGTGCCACCACCAGGATGGTGCTGGACAGCCTCCGCACCCTGCTGGTCTGGGCGCTCAGCCTGGCCCTGGGCTGGGAGAGCTTCCACGGGCTGCAGATCCTGGGATTTGGGGTGCTGCTGGC
>NW_008652578.1:0-11549 GCF_000695815.1 Acanthisitta chloris
AAAATAAAATAACAGAATAGAATCTAATAATTAGCCCTTACTTATCTAGGACCTAAGAGCACAGGAATTGTGCATAAAACAACAGGTCTCGTTTGCCATTTTGTTGCTCTCTGTGTATCCTGCTCCATTTTTATGAACCAAACTTCTGCTTGAAGAACCGGTTCAGAGTAAGCACCTGATCCAAAGGATGTGTGTTGCAGATCAGAAAGGACAATTTCAGCCTGCGCTGCTTAGGATGATGGAAAAATCACCACAGTAAAGAATAGAGCATCAGACCTAAAGGTTGTAGGTTTGAACCCAGACTTCAGGGTTGGAGAAACCATCGCTGACTTCATCACTGACTTCCTCTCCAACAAAAACAGGGCAGTATTTCTTATCAGCCTCCCTCAATCTGCTCAAGAGTCGTATCAGCAAGAACGAACAAATGAAATGTTCTGTGTTCAGGCAATCTGCAAGGCAAAAGTTCATAACCATTTCTGTTTTGGAAGAAAAATCAGACAGCTGTATTTTCATTAAGTGTTTATGCAGGGCACAGTGAAAGCTACACCTCTTACGTATTGACAGACATGCAGCATGTTTGTAAGGCTTTGAATGCAATTCATGCTAACCACTCAAATTCCAAAATCCTTACTTATTACTTGGTTTTGGATGCAGATAAGGAGTGCACCAAGAATACGTATGTATATACGTATAATACATACGTGCATGTTTTTAATAGTGGTTAGATTCTCCATTCCTCAGTTTCTCTACACTTGTTGCAATTTTCTCTCATGTTGTGTTAAAGGCACAAACTGGTGGATCTTTGCTGGATTGGGGTCATAGCACCTTGGTTCCTTGCTCTGCCCAGTGACACTAAAGGCACAGGCAGACAGAATCCCAACCTTAAGATTTCCATTATAAAAAACATCCATTGACTTTGAAAGGACCAGGATTTCAATTCTTCCTGTCCCCTGGTGTTCAGGTATTGCCACAAGCATTTTCAGGCATATCCAGGGACCTAGGTGCCTTGAGTACTAGTAGCTAGTTTATTTACAGACATGTAAGACCCATAAGGGTCACATAAATAACAATAGGGGAGTGAAAAGGTCATGGCTCTCCTACAAAAACTCTATCCATCACTATGTACATGGTGACAGGTCAGTCATGAAGTCCCCTGAGCCATGTGGGAGCTGCATCCAGGTGTTAGCACAGCTTCCTCACAATCTCCAGCTGGGTTGGAAAAACTACTCGTTATAACATCTCTATAAATGCTTTTGTATAATAGGATGACTGTGAGAAGTAAGTCTCCCTACAGACTGCTCTGACACACTCTTCTCTTACCCACTCTTCAGATGCTTTTGACAAACACTAGTGAAAACAGACTCTTGAGGTGTGGGGTTAATTGTTCCCCCTTTTCTGTATACATAAATATTCTGCAGACTGAGAATTACTATTTCCAGAAATATACAAATCAAGTAAAAGTTTCATAGCCCCAACTCATGGATAATTTCAGAGCCTGAATCATCTGGTTTGCAGCAATTAAAACAAAGGATGCTTGTTCTAGTGCATTGTTTTCACACTAGAAAGCCCAGTCTGCCTTCAGCTGTCTTTACCAACTAGGAATTCAAGAAGAAAGAAGCTATTAAAGTTTCCTCTACCCAGTTTAAATGTGGCACAACACACATTCCTGGCCAACTTTTCAGACTAAACATCTTAGTAAATTCTTCCTGACAATAGTTAGTGACAAGCATGTCAAAACCAACAAACTCAGTCACATACAAGTCTTATCAATAATTTAGTCTTTTCCCCCCACGAGAGACTGTGTGTTTTGCAATAATGAAATATATGATTTTAAAAATAAATAATAGGCTGTTGTCAGGCCGATTGTAGCTAGAAGTTATGAATTTGATTGATTGAACATTTGACTTCATTCTCTCTAGCAAGATCAAAGCGAAACTCTTCCATTTGCCCAAGGCCACTTGCAATTTATTTAGAGATTGTGTTCATATCCCAGCAGGTAGCAATATTGGACTGAGGTACACAGAAAATCAGCTCTTTGAGGTTTTTTCTGAGTCCAAGGGATGCAACAAATGAGATTTTTTTAGTTCATTAAATCATTAACCACTTAATCACTAAAAAAAACAACATCAGTTGCATTTTCCCTTAGCTGGGAGTAACAAGGAAGCAGTCATGGTATTGAAAAACCTCTGTTTTAACATCAAGGCCTTTGTCAAATATGACAAGCCTGTATTTTTTTATCTGTATGGCTATTTGCCCCCTCCCCTCTTTCTTTAATTAGCATGGCAGAAGGTAATAACACCCAAAAGGGATAGGCATATGAATTGCAATGGGAAATCCTTCTAAGAACAAGGTGTAAAATAATACATGTGCATAAAAGCACACAGAAGGTGTTTGTATAGCAAATACTGCAAGTACCCTAGTGCAAAAGAGCTCCAAACAACTCAGCCTAGACTAATGTGAAACCTTCAGCCACTATGAGACACAGCCAAGATTAGCTGTTTTTTCCCCCTCTCTAGATAGCATTCACATGGTGACGATAGAGGTTTGCAAGGCTTTCTTGCCAGAAAAAGCCCCCCATCATTCTTTAGCTGTCCTGTATTCGTCCTACATAAGATTTGGGGAGTAGCAGCATTAAAAGAAAGAAAATCCAAACCAAACCAAGATAGGTCAGCACAGGCAGCTGAGCAGCAGCTTGTTGGCAGAGATGCACACACATGCAAATCAGCAGTGGCTGCGAGTGTGGGATCTCAGTGGGGCTGCCAGCAGCAGAGAGCCAGCAGCCCCAGAAAGACTGCACAGACATAAAGATAAATGCATGGGGAAAGGAGAACTTCCAGAACTTCAGTGAACCCACCTCAGAAAAAGAGAGAGGGTTTGTAGGAACCATAGCAGGTCCAGCATGGGTGATCAGTAGCCGTGATGAGGACTGCCAACACTGCAAGTGTTCAGGATGCCTGGTTCAAACCTGCAACAAACAGTGCCACTTGTGGCCTTAACACCTTTGCCAGTGAGACAAGACCTGTATCTCCCATTCAAGTTGATGAAAGACACCTCTTGGGCTGATGACAACTTGGATAAGGTCTAGATTCAAAGCTCTGGTTAAGTGCTACTTCAAGGGGCTTTGTCTTACTAGCGAGAGCATGGATCAGGAGCAGACCCATCCATCCATGGGTCAATGAGCAGCAGTGCTAGGGTCTTCTCCAGAGGGCTTGGCACTATCAAGCTAAAGGGGAAAGGGTCCCCAAGGCAACTGACATCTTGTACTGTCTCTGCAAATGTGTTCCTTGGATCTCCGTACTCCAGCTAACAAAAGCAGAAACCAGGAGCTGGGGATCCAAGTGTTTAAAAAAATAAAAATAAAAAGATATTAAGGATCTGCTTGTAAACGTGATCTCACAGTGGGATCTGGGAACACAACCAAGCAGTCCTGACCCTCCTGTTCCCAGTTCTCCTGCTCATTAAGGAGAGCAAAGATACTCCAGCTGTAGAGAAACACAATTAGACCAAGTAACACTAGCTGCAGATGGGTAACTCCAGATCAGGGGAAATCATGGCATTGAGGTTTATCAGGGTAAAGTGACAGCTATTATCTGCTCCTGTTATCCAGAAAAAAGAGGGAAGGAAAAGCTGAGCAAACACAGCAGTGTCAGAGGGGTTTCTCACATGTAGTACCTTCAGTATAAGTATGGAGCTAAAAGAAAACAACAAAGAGTGAATGTTTTCTCCAAACCCAAATTTCATTGAAGTTTGCCATAGCAGATCAGTACCATAAGTGGCCAATGGTCCAGCAAAGTAACACTTCAAGACAGACACACAAGATGTTTACCAAAGAATACACAGGCTTTGCCCAAAGTACAGCTCCTTAGAGTGATCACCAGTCACTAGAGGGCATTTATGTCCATGAAGATATCAGACTTAATTTTTTTCACTGAAGGTATGATTAGTTAATGAGGCTTGACATTTCCTAGAGCTCAGCTAAAAAGCTGAACATAATCATGGGGAAACAAACACATAAGCACAATTAGCAGAGTTCTTCACTGAATTTCAGAAATGTTGACAGTGAGCTACAAGAACAAGCCTGGCTAGTTTTCTTTGCAGTACAGCCCAAAGAAGAGAAAAAACAATATGCTTCAGGGTCCCATGGAAGAATTAGCGAAGAATCAGCTCCCCAGGATGAAAGGGTAAGAGCAGAGATTCAATTTGCCTACAAAAATGACCTGAAGGGATGACCAGATCCTGATACAGAAACAGGGGCATAATGTGAAGAATGGGAATAGTATTTTGGATCTCAACAGGTATGAAATGGTCAGTCTGGGCATCTCATCAACTAAGAAGTTAATCTGGAGCTTACATGCATGTCCTGACTTGGATATAAATGCTTCTTGTATGAACCAGATTTTATTTATTAACAATCTGGAAGGACAAAGCTGCAGACAAACCTGATTGAGTCAGACAACCTGCCTTGAATAACATAAAGAAGAGAAGAGAGAAGCATGCCAAAGCTATTACATTTTTGAAATTTTATTTCCACTACATTCAGTCTGAAAGATTAATTTTTTTTCATAAATGCCAATGTCCAGGTGATTCAGAGAAGAAAAGAAATCAAACTAGATCACTGACACCCTCTGGAACTTATGAAAAAACTAGATATGTTTAGAATAATTGATGGAAAGCAAGACAACAATATTGTCTTTCCATCAAAAACCTTCTATCTAGACACTATCTACCCACCATTAAGATAAACCAAAGTTTAGTTCTAAACTCTCTTCTGATTTCAGTGACAGATTGCAAAAACATGTGAAACACAAGCTGATCTTCTATGCCAGCACAGGAGGTGAAATGAATATTTTAAGTCAGAGCCTAAAACACAGAACAGCAGGGATTATTTCAGAAAGTGAGCCTCAAGGTAATGGGCAGAGCAGGTGCTATGCTTTAAAGAGAGGAAAACTATTAACTTGGCCTCATAGAAAGTGTTGGAGTGGCTGAGCACATCTCTGTGGAAGACTCCAGTATTTCTGTCTTTTGTGCTGGAAATACAATTGCTTAGTTTAACAAAAGCATTAAACAAAATCTTCTGAATATACCAACAGTCTTGAATCAATGCTTTAAATTAGCTCTCACTTTTCTCAGACTTTCTCATCTATTATTTTTTCAACCATGAATAAATATTCCAAGTAGGGAGAAAGAAATCAAACACTGAGTATCGGAGTAAATCTGAGCAAAAATCCTGCAGCCTTCAAAGTCACCTCCTAGTTTACGAACAAAATAATTCAAGTCTTGCTAATGACAAAGGATCAGCATCACTGTAGTCCTGCTAGTATAAAAACACAAGCAAGACAGCAGCCAAATGTTCTCGCCTCTCCTTGTAGCCCTTGCTTATATACTTAGACAGTTGTGTCTAGAGTGTGGAAGGTCTTTCTAGTTGGTTTGCTATAAAATTTTAGTTACTCTCACAAACTGTGCCTAGCTACTAACATAATGCAATCTTCCCCAAATGTGTAGTTTTGCTCCCATTCAATCCAGCTTTCTGCACACATATCCCATGGCCAAGGAAAAGGAAGGAAAGTTTGGGGGTTATTATTGCCTATAAATGGGGGGGGGGAAATAAAAATCCAGTGCAGAGGAAAGGTTTTACCATCATGTAAGAACAGCTGGAACTACACAAAGGCTTTTCAGCATTCAGTGTCCGAGAAGGTGCATGCAAGTGTAAAACAGAACTTAAATCAATGAGATATAACTTCAACCCAAGAAAAAAATTATAGGCTTAAGGCCTGGTGAAAGTTCCTGCCTCAAAAGATAATTGGAAGTTTTGCAACTGAGAAAAAAAAAGAAAGAAAAGTCATACTGCACATCAGTGAGGTAAAAGAAAGTTCTGGTTATCTACATTGGCAGGGAAATGGTAATTAATGAAAATCACTCACATTCTCTGCCCACTGCCAGCAATGGCTGACAAGCTAAAATTGGCACATAGTGATCGGCTGAAAAATGCTGCATATATTGGCAGCTCTTCCTTTTCCTCTCAGTATCCCCCAGCTGCTGAAATTATTTTGAGTTTATTTAGAGATTTTGGATTTCTCCATCAGTCTCCTGTTGTTGCTTTGGTACAACAGTGTGGTGGGGTCCTAGTGTAAGTACCCAGGCATTTAAGAAATGAATAAA
This sequence comes from Acanthisitta chloris, assembly GCF_000695815.1. NCBI lineage: Eukaryota > Metazoa > Chordata > Aves > Passeriformes > Acanthisittidae > Acanthisitta > Acanthisitta chloris. Next base: position 6,160 of record NW_008652578.1, read on the forward strand.
TAAACCAGTTGTAGCCGTAGCAGGAGGTCTAATTCAGAGTAGCTGTTTGTGTTTATCCTGTGACAACAGCTGGACTTGCTTAAGCAGTCATCTTAAGCATGGTGAGACAACTTGGAGCTAGCTCCACAAAGAAAATTGAGCCTTGGACCTGCAATATCTAAATTCTTAACTGTCTAATGAAGGCAGTAGTCCAGAGTTAAGCCTGCAGGGAACACTAACCACCAGAAAGAATGAACCACAATATTCAGGGTTGCAATCATGAACCAGTGGCAAGTGCCAAGATATAGGAGTCCTATGTAATACCAATGGGTGCAGCAAGCATTTAAGAAAAGTACTTAGTCTGTGCACTACTGAAGCAGGAGCTTCTTGTCAGGTTTGCTTATCCTTCCTGTCCTCAAACTGAGTATCTTTTGTATTCTCACCCCACATATCTCACCCCACATAGCTTTCTTTCCATGATGCACAAAGGATGGAGGCTGCTCCTCCTAAGAGAATTTGCTGATGTGCTAGTATGAAACATCATTAATTGGTTCAATTCAGAGCCACAAATAGAGCACCCTTGAAGAAAGCTGTGTATGTGTAAGAGAGCCAAATTTGCCCCTTAACATTCGCAAAATGCCCTGGAACACTCAGATAAAAGGATTTACAGAAGTTGACAGAGTGATAATTAAAGCTGACTGCTCCTATTTCAGCTGAAGACACCCTGACCTTAAGTTCAGGCATGGAGAAGCTGTTACTCAAAGCATACCTAGATAGGTGTTGTGCTAACCATGAAGCTACAGCAGAGACCATAGCGGAATTCAAGGTTTTCTCCTTCCATCACGTTGTGAAGTGTAAGGGAAAACCGTCCACTGTGCTTGTGCTGAAGACATGAAAGGTCAGTGACAAATCACCACGTAGGATACAGATCCTGTCTCTCCACTTCTGTTTTGTTTTCCAGAGCATGCTGAAAAGAAATCAGTGAACCTACAAATGTGCTGCTATGACCTCTTACATTGTTCCCTTGGGCTCAGACACCAGTGCTACTATGAAGGAGCTCTGCACTGGCACGGCATTGTGGCATTGACATGCAAATGAGCAAAGCCAATGGAGTATCTTCCAGTCCTTATGAATACCTGATTTTTGGTTTTTGTCTTTTCGAGGTTTTGGGGTTTTTTTTAATAGGTTATATTTACTTTTTGATGCTTTCATAGTCTCCCAGAATAACTTAGATGTATTCCTGCTTCAACTGCTACATTTTTTTCCCCAGCAGACTTAGAGCCTTAGTGTGTGTTTGTTTATATATACATATAGATGTGTGTAAATTCAGCTTACTTTAGGAACAGGAATATTTTAAGCATTTCAACTACAAGAAAAAGCATGTGACGATTCTTTGAAATTCCTTAGTGTAAAACAACTGCAGCTGCCCCTGTCTTGCTTTAAAATCATCAGAAAATCTGAGACCTAACACCCAGGAATGATTATTCAGCTTGCATGAACTGACAGTCTGTGCACCATTCAGGAGAAAAAAAAAATTATGTATTTTCCCCTTCCTCTTTTGAATCATCAGGGATGAACCAAAAACTTGACAAGCAAAACCCTGACTGAAACTTTTACTGCAAAATTGTTCCAGAAATGCACTTTTTGCATAGTTTAATTGTCTGAGTTGAGATCCCCCAGAGCCAAAAACAACTCCCCCGACCCCTTCTAGCAGATATCTAAAAGAAAAACACTGAAGTCTTCAGTGGGCTTAACTTATAATAAAGGTACAGAGCAGGGTTTACCCAAATTTTCAAGTACTTAAATCCAAAGTTCTGGCTGATGTCTGAGAAGACACTGAAGATCTGTGTGCAGTTTACCTTGGAGATGCACAGTGGACATCTGCATCTTTTGCGTATAGGCTACAGGAGAATGGGGAAGGCATTCATCTAGCATAATTGAGTCAAAAAACTTGAGCAGGGTTGGGTTTTTTTCCCCCTACATTAAACATCAGGGGACATTGTTAACAATGAAAGCAACAGCAAGGCTCTTCTGCTGGAACAGCTCACCCGTTTCAGATGCCACAGAGACGTAGGTTGCTGCAAAAGGTGCTGAATGCTGTTGTGTCTCTTTCAAAGAGAGATGACATTTGGACCCTCCCAGATGCTTGCTGAGTGCCATTTCTACTTTCTTCTACCTATTCCTCCTCGAATTGTAACTGTTTTACATTTGTCTCAATTATCACAAGTGAAACTTGACACAAATTATAATGAACCCCGGGCCAGATTTCTCAGATTATATACCACTTCATACAAAGATAAGGAAGCATTTTTAGAATTTGGCCAGCAAAAGGACCTCAAGACTAAGACATGTATTTTAAGGCTTCCCTCTGTTAGGGTTTTTTAAAAGTCTGTATAGCAATAGATATCAAAGCACACAGAATAGCTGAAAATTCTAACGTTGCTTAATAATAACATTTATTTTAACATCCTTGGCTATATATAGGACTTGAGGTTCACATCCAGAGGGAGGGTTTGTTTTGTTTGAACCACAGAACTGTGGTGCAGTGGTCCAGACAGTCCTAATTTTATTTAGCTTACGAAAAAACAGGAGACAAAGTGTTTACCTCGCCAAGCATCTTCAATAGACCCATGGTTTATTGCTGGTTCCAGACCTCTGTGAATCTCATCCCCAGGCCCAGTATTGCCATTGATTACCCTGAGGTTTTCAACAAGCTGACAGTCTATGAATCCTCCAGAGGATGAGACTAGACAAAAATAAGTGGGTGGGGTAAAGAGGAAGAGGATGTTTCAATTCAGAGGATGCTCTACTAGGCACAAATTGGCTTGAAAGAACAGGAACGTAAACAACACGCCACCCTTGGCAATGAGCAAGTTAACAAACAAAAACACCCCAGGACCTTTTGTAATGGTGTCTGATAAATATCAAAATGGTCTTAGATTTCATTTAAATGTTAAAACTGAATTTGGATCTGAAAACAAAGGATAAACATATTTCTTCTGACATTTAGTGCTGTCTGATGACATGCGATTTCATTGCTTTTTCTTTATGATGTAATTTTTGTAAGTGATACCAGTTGTCATCAAACGTCATAAAAGCCAGACTTGCCTCAAGTCATCAGTATTTATCGTTCTCTTACAACAGAGCCTGTTTCGAGTTTGGTGCGCATGGCTTTAATTGTTTAACGGAAGAGTTAAGCCCAACCTTTCCCAGTATAAAACACCAGGCTGAGATGGATCTGCTGACATGATGCAATTGAGATCTTCTGGCAGCTGGTGCAGTTAATGCCCTTCTAGAAAAAAAAAAAGGGAAGAGATGGGGATCTAGCTGGATGACTGGATTAGTAACAGGATACTAAGCTGTTTGCCTCTGGGTCAGTCATTTAAATCCTCCCTGGGGTGGAGCCCCCAGCCCCTCTGTCACCACAGGGTCACTGGGCCCCCATGGAGCAAATCAGCAGGTGTCCCCAGCATTACACATGGCATTAACTAATGCCATGGTTCTCGGGGGAAGCCAGGAGAGTTCAATGGGAAACAAACCTGCCCTGGAATGGCAAGTGTGTTGAAAGACAGACAACTCTGAGCCACTGCTATGCCTACCTTTGTCAGGAAGATACATGCAGCAGTTCCTGGAAAAACAGACCCTCCAAGCAGACTCCTGCTCCTTCAGCCTTTACTTTGGGCCTTAAATCCTATATGTTATGGGGTGATGGGGAACAAAACCAACAAAAAACCCCAAAACAAACCCTACACCCTCTCTTCACTACCACTTGTTCTTCCACCTTTGTTCAAACCCTACATGCTATAGGAAATACATGCTACATCCCTCAGAGGCACTGCATAGGATGCTTTTCTGGAGGGACATGTCAATCCATGGACACCCATAGCACCAGCCTTCCATGGACTCATACTGCTGGTTTATTCTCTCCTTTCAGGAGATTTCCAGGTCTCTGTGCCCCTCTCCTTTTTCAAGGGGAAGCAGTTCAAGTCCATGGCTGTTTCAGGCCTGACAGGAGGAAAAACTTTTGGCTACGTGCAATCACTAAAGCACAAAAGTGAACAGGAAAAGCCCATTTAGAAGAGATGGGGACTGGAGCAGTGGAAGTTTGACAAGGAGAGGGATGTAACAAAGAGAGCAAAGATGACATTTTTTGGAAGGAGCTCTCTAAGCTTGAGTCTCTCTGGAGAGGTGCCTGAAATTCACTGGAGCAGCTGAAAGCAAGGAATAAAATTCACTTGTCTTGTCAGGAGAACACTGTTCACAAAACCCTGCTAATTTGGCTCTTAAAGCACACAGACTAACTCACACATGCACAGGCTCAGACACAGGTGCTTCTGCTTGCTTGCCACATCTTGTTTAGCTGTGTAGGTTTTGTTTTATTATTTATTTATTTATTTATATATTTATTTTTGCCCACACAGCTGGTAGAGGGAGCCTGTAGCAGCTTCAGTTCACATTTTTGTTTGCGAATATTTTATGTTACCACCCAGGATATCAGCACTAGATCATGAATATTTTATGCTACCACCCAGGATATCAGCACTAGATCACCAAACTTCAGCACAGCACAGGTGCTGCACAGATCAGATGTGCCTAGGACTACACAGCCTGAAAAACTGATGCTAAAAAAAAAAAAAAGTTAAAATTTCCAGACTTTACTTACAGTTTTAATTGGCTTTCTAAGTCTCCTCACACATGGCATGAGGCAGACTGCATTTTGCTCACAGGCCTGCAACACAGGGAGGTTTGGTCAGGATCTATTAAAACATGTTTTCATCACATGCTTGGCTTCCTTCAGCAGTGCTCTGAGACTCCATGGTTTTATATATTTGTTATCTTGCGTTTATCCACCCTGGGTCCTTCATGCACATTCGTTAAGGAGATCTCACAGCTTGCCTGTGAAGTAGGTTGCTACTTCTACTCATTGCACTTCGTATAGAGGTAAAGCAAGCTGAGCAATCGTTTTGGATGCTTCTAAGGGAGGCAGCAGGACATGGTGAGGAGTCCAGCCCTTTAGAGGAGGCTTTTGGGAGAACAGTCAACTAGGTGTTACCTTCCCAGCTGTACTCAGAGTGCTATCATGCCAGTGGGAACAAATTAAACCACTATATTTCTTACTGTTGCCTCTCCACGTTTCTGTAATTGCAAACTCCATTGGGGTGTAATGGAGCAGGTTTGAGATGTCTTGATGTGGAGACCACAAAGAGGCATCCCTGCCAACAGCCACCCACTGGCAAGAACATGGGGCTGAGCCAGGATGCCAGTGTACTAGTGGGCTGCAGGACAGGCAGTGCCTGACTCAAACATAATGAGCCTGTTGGTTTTTATTGGTGCAGACACATGCAGACCAGTTGCTTTCATCAACACAGGGATGCTCTGTGCATGGAGAGGGAAGTCCAGAGCCCCCAAAA
>NW_008652579.1:0-4464 GCF_000695815.1 Acanthisitta chloris
CCATGGCTCCCGGTCGGCGTGGACCGTCGTTAATGTCATCGCAGAGCTATTTCTTTAGCAAATATTTCTGTCTAACTTTATGCCGCTAAAGGGTCTACGAGAATGTCTAGGTGAATCTTCGCGTACGGTATCCTGGTGGGATGTTTGGAAGGCTTCAGAATGTTGCCTAGACCAGCACTGGATTTGTTGTCTAAAGTTTGTTGTAGTTGCTTCATCCCAATTTCTATTTTTATTTTCCGCAGTATGGGTGGGATCACTCAGTTCACAAAAGGAAAAGACTCCCTCCAGTGAAAAGGTCTCTGGTGTACTACCTGAAAGGTAGAGAGGTCAGGATGCAGAATGAGTCCAGCTATCACCGCCTGTTGCACGGATACGCAGCCCAGCAGCTTCCCAGCCTCCTGAAGGAGAGGGAGTTTCACCTCGGAACTCTTAATAAAGTGTTTGCCTCCCAGTGGCTGAACCATCGACAAGTGGTGTGTGGGACAAAATGCAACACAGTAAGTGCCACCTCGCTGTTTCCCCTTCCCTCTGTTAATTATTCCACCCTCACCCCGGAGTGGTGTCAAAATCGCACGCGGTTAGTTCTGACTGAAGGCAGTGCATCAGGAGGATCCTCTCTCACCTGACTGCCTGCGGTGCTCTCTGCATACTCGGTGTGATTTACAGTGCACAGAGTGATTTACACCTGCTTGCAGGATAGAGAGCAGCAATGGGGTTGGATCTTTCCCACTGTCTTGCAAATGGAAAGTTAATGTATGGGCTTTAGCTTAGCTATATGGTGCATATTATGCCTGGCAGACCTTGCTAACTAGGATTCCTTTGTGCTCAGTCTTATACAGTTCGGTTTTACATAAGGTTCTGTGCTGATGGTTTTCTAAAAGTCCTCATGAAACTGGTTAAACTCCAGATACTTGTCAGAGCAGCCAGAAATGTTCCAAACTTTAAGAAAATTATTTTCAGGTCTTCAGGGTTATCTTTTGCTTGTTGACTGTGTAATTTTTCACTCTGAAACTGTTTTCAGCATTCATATAGCTTCTCGTTTGTCTACCTCGATATGCTTCTGCAAAAACTATAAACCACTCAGGCTCTCGAAGTAATGCTTTGAAATACTTCAGAGGAATATTAAGGTCGTGTCCTATGTGATTAATAAATGGAGGAGATGATACTACCTAGGTAATATTCTCTCCAGTGAAGTTGGCAGCCCGAGTTTGTTGCTTGAGGTTGCAACTTCATGTATGTAGTTCTGATTGAATTAGTGCCAAATTCCGAATTTGCAGGTTGGTTAGTGCCACGGAACTGAGTGGAGCATTGGGAGGAATGCATAGATCAAGCAGCTCTTAAACCTCGGAGTATATCAGTTGGAGCAATTGCTCCTTTGCCTCGAGCTGTTTTTGTGCCCAAGAGGTCTGACCAGCTAGGGACCGGTGGGTTGTTTTATCACCACTTAAGTTCTCCTGTTATTATTCATTGTCACACAGCAGGAGGCTTTAATGCAGTAGCTCTTAAGAAGCAAGGCCTAACTGTATAAACAAAGCAATCTTCTAAGGGGAATAAGCCTGAAATAGAATCTCTGCCTACTTTCTCCACGTGTGTGTTCATCTCCTAAGCCAGTCAGCAGCCAGCACTGGTTGTGGCACAGCTTACAGGAGACCAGCGCCTGCTGAAACACAAGCTCCCAAAAAATCTTGCTTACTCTAGCAAGATGACTGCGTGTTTTGTAGAGCTACAACAGTTTTGCTGTGTTCTGTAACTTCTGCTGCGGCTAAGATAAATGGGTAAGTGCATTGTTAACGCAACCTTGCAGAAAATTGTTTGGGACCAAACAATCATGAAGCTGAAGAGGGATTCAGCCACATTGTTGTTCCCCCTGCACACGCTGCAACCAAGTGTGAGCTCCACAGCCAGATTGACAGACCTTGGCTTTCATTAGACAAAAACCCAGAAATTACAGAAGAAGTCACTTTGGCGTTGTGGAAGATCATATATATGAGTTGTACTCTAATAGCTGCAGCTTGTTTGCATTTGGACAAGTAGAGCGTTAGACTCTACGCTCTAATGAGGAGATTTTTTTTCCCTCTCCTGAGTAAGTGACCTAATAAAGAGACATTCCTGTGCCAATTCTCATGCACTGAAGTTGTGGCATTTAAGTTGGGAGTAAATCTAAAGCACCTTGGGTTGGCTTTAATGGGGTTTTCTGCATTGGAGTTGCATGTAATTAAAGTTAATGCAACAGAAAAACATAAACATAGCAGTTATTTCAATCAGATCTTGACTGTGGTACTGAGAGCTTTCAGCATTTAATTTAAAAATTGCCCTTGGCTGTGCAGTGCCAGGAGGATTCACAATTCTTAATAACAAAACAAAACCACATTTTTGTCATAGGGGAGTAGGTTTGGTTTGAGTCACTTGGCAGCACTGGTCACTATAAACATTGAAGAGAATATGGAGCTCTCTGTCAATTGCTCATTTTTAATGAAGATTATACTTTGTTTAGTTATGTGAGGTGACTTTTTATCCTTAAAACTGTTCCAGGGTATGACTGTGCATATGAAATAACTTTATTGTTCTCCAGTGGTACTCAGTTGAGCAGCTGTAAATCAGGTATTTGGGTTTCTTAAAGGTGTATGATTTTTTTCTGATAGATTTAGAATGAATGGGAGCTATGCAAGCATTCAGGTGCCTGAATTTTCGAACCTAATCACCTGGACTTTTCCAAGACAGTATTCCTGTTTGCAGGAATCTCCTAGACCTTACATCCAATGGATTTCTTAGTGTTTTTTCAAATTCAAATGAATGAGCAGCCCAACTCCTGAGAGGAGCAGACATTTAGCATGTGTCCTGACAGGGCATCTAAATTATCGGAGGCTGATATGATACTGTGGAGTCTTGGGAGAAGATACTGCCTGTAATCAGCATCTTCTGTTCAAGCTTCTGAGAGAAACTCAGACTTAATGTAGGAGACAAGCTTATGGCAAGGAAAAACACTGAACACAAGACTGCTGTGTTTTGTGTGTGTGTGTGTTTTTTTCTCTTCACTATTTTTTTTCCTCTTCACTGCTTCAGGAAATTACAAAGAACAAAGTAGCATCTAAAAAGTTTCAATAACAGCTTCTTTTGTTATTATTCTGTTATTGCAGCTTCTTCTGTTCCCTTAGGTATGCATCTGTGCTCAGAATGTAATTCTTTTGCTAATTCTGAGGTTAAGGATGAAAACATATAAGAGCTGTAAATCATTCCCTAAATACTGGAAGCTTATTGGTTTCCAGTTGCTTGAGAGTCTGATTGCCTGGAGTCTAGTTTGGGGTTTGTTTTTCTGTTTCCAGGCAGGCCCTGATAGATGTATTTGTGTTTAAAAACTTCCTTACTGAGTGCTCTCTTCGGATTTCTCAGTTGGCTTTTCCATGGGTTGGTGTCTGAATGCCAGCTGATACCTTTTCTCTCTTGGGTAGATTCTTGTGTGGCCTTGAGTGCCCTGCTGTAAACCACCAGCTCCTGTTACTTGTTAGAGGCTTTAAATCTGTTCAAGAGATCCTCTGTCTGCTCTGTGCATCTCATACAATTGTAACCTAGTCTTGTCGTCCTGGGGTTGTGGCAGTGAGAATACAACTGCCTCCATCTGTGAATATGAACGATGGGGAAAATGATTTCCCTTTGCTCTGCCAGCTAATGTGTCGTCTGGCTTTGCACATGTAATGAAGCAGCTCATTTCTGATCACCAGGAGGGGCTGTGACGTCATCTTCTGCAGTTTGTAGCTCTACTCAAAGTCCAACAGTGACTGAAGCTCAGAGTAAATAAACCTGTGATGCCTCTAGTTGTCTCCTCTGTCATTCACCTTTCTTTCAGTGGCTTCAGAGTAAACAGCCAGCTGTTTCTTGTCTCACGAGTATTTGGTTTTCTGTCAATTGCATGTGATATTCATGTCTGTCTTCAGAATGTGGTGGTTTTTGTGCCAAGTATCGGTGCCCTTTAGCAGACCAAGTCTCTCACTTCTTCATCCTTTGCCATATGTCAGCATGTGTTGACTGCCTGGCAGCCTCTTGAAATTAAACACCGAGGGCAAGACACAAAAACTGACAAATGTGATTTTTGACACTGCACAAATTCAGCAACATCAAAGCAGTGTCCATTAGCTAGTAGTGCTTCAGAGTTTCACAGCAAGGTGGAGTGCGTTATTGCACGGTCTTGCCTCTAAAAATGTAAAATCAGAGTCAACCAGCTTGCTGGCTGTGTTTACAGCTACTCACTTCTCAGATGGTTTCTTTACACTGTGGATTATTCTGCTCTGGACCCTTTCAAAGAGGAGGTGTAAGGCCATTATCCACTTGAGTTGCCTCTGCTGCATAACCTGTAAGTTTGTGCTAAGATTAGTGCATCGGTGTGGCTGATGTAGTTGCCAAGACACACTCCATGATATTTGAAAAGTCGTGGTAGTCAGGGCAGTCCCAGGTGACTGGAAAAAGGGA
>NW_008652580.1:0-1097 GCF_000695815.1 Acanthisitta chloris
ACCTAACCCTTTAGCCTGAAGGTTCATGAAAATTTGAAGCAAAGCAGGGGGTTTTTTTATTTACAAGTTAGCTGCTGTCAGAGGAGGGAGACTTTCTATTTCTCCCCTGAGATCTGGAGCTGGGCATTTTTTTGCTCTTTCCCCAGCTTCTTACTTTCCACAATCTGAGTTTCCCTGGTGTTGGATCCGCTGTTGGAACCCAAAGTTTGGAGATAGAGGTCACAAACCTAGTACCAAAGAAAATAGTTTTTCATTGTTAAGAATAACTTTGCATACTTATATTTCATACACAGTGCATCCCTCCTTTCCCTCCTAGTTACTGCCTCAAAGTGCAAGTTCACCCCAATACCTGAGAAATTCATGCACAGAGATTTTTCTCTACCATCAAGCCTCTCCCTAATATACTCCTTTTACTGTAGTACCCTGAAAGTCTCCTCACTGGGTTCATTGAAGTGTAATTCATTCAAGAATATTAGCTTGATGGGATGAAAATCTAACAGTTTTGTCCTTCTCATATTTGCAGGCCCAGATAATGCAGGGGAGTTAACAAGCTCTCTGCAATATGCAGGGTTTCTTTATGATGCTTCTAATTTGTCCATACAGCTACTCACTGTTGTGAGTGATCAAACAGCCCCAGCAGCTGCAGGTGAGGCGATCTCTTTCACTGTGTGTCTAAGGACATGGCAGGAAAAGCACCAATTGGCACCATTCTGTCTCTACGTCACTCCTGCCATTGCTTTGTGCTTGCAGTTAGGATGCTCCTGTCCAGGAGACTCCAGAGGAGACAACTGCTTTGTTTTACAGCTACTTCAGCTGAAAGGCCTTCAACATTGTGCTGTTTTTAGCTGGGATGGAGTTAATTTTCTCAGTAGCTAGTGTAGTGCGGTGTTTGGATTCAGAGTGATAATACTGTTGATATAACACTGATGTTTTGGTTTCTGCTAAGTTGTGTTTATCCAAAATCAAGGACATTTGTCTTTCTTGTGTCTTATACTCGGCCAGTGAGAATGTACACAAAAAACTGGGAGGGAGCATAGGCGGGACAGGTGAGCTGAACTAGCCAAAGGGATATTCCACCCCATGGCACGTCATGCCCA